>NC_089837.1:19181479-19457993 GCF_035609145.1 Eleutherodactylus coqui | reverse complement strand
TCCCCCCTACAGGCCGGCTGTATGGAACCACCAGTGACTTTCTACCTCCCGCTGACACCATTCTTTGTCCTCCTACCGTCTGATAGAGAGCTGTGTACAGTCTGCCAAACACAGCGCCACCCTTGTATGAGCTGCAATACCACACACCACCATGTGGACAAGGGGGGTGCTGTCTGGTATGTTTCTCAAACCCTAGATAAGCCCCCAACAACACAGAACTTATATATACGCCCCGTGGGTTAGTATGGGGGATTCAACGCCGCCCCATACAATGCAGATGGCGGCTTCTCACAGCTGACGGCTGCGATCAGCGCCAAACCTGGTAATGTCTGTTCTGACAGCGGCATTTAAATCCCCAATCAGCTTTATGGGGTCCCGAAGCCCCCCGCGATGAGGATGCGAAGTGCTATTTAATTGCCATGGTAACCTGGGGCTGTCTGAAGGCCCCCGGTGCTCCCATGGCTGATCGTGGGTACAGTGCAGTACTTCGGTATTACATTATACTGCAGGAGCGATGAAGCATCATAAGTCCAACTCCGGCGGGGCTGAAATGTAAGGATGGGCTTATAATGTCATTATGGAGCAGAGCGGGGTAACATATCTGGTGTCGCCGCAGCCATAAAAGCCCGGTCTAGCAAAGGAACGCGTTATTTGCTGGACGCCGTCTTGATGTGATACTCAATGCCAGAATTGCGTTTTTTGTTTTTTTTTGGTCACCCCGCAAAAAATGATACAAAGCGTCTAGTTATAAGTGACCCAAAAGTGGTACCAATAGAAACAACGGGACGGCCCGCAAATTATGAGCGACCGCGCGGCTGTGTCGGCGTGGAAATGGGCGTTACTACGGTCAGGAAATGTAGGTTCTTTGGCCGCCTGCAGACGGCCGGGTCGGATCCTGCTGCCAGCCCATGCACAGCCCTGCGGCTCCTCTCTGCGCTGTGTGACGGCTGCCGGGTCATTAAGGGGTTAAGCTGCAGTAAAAGGGGGATGGTCACTAAGGGGTTAAGCTGGAGTAAAAGGGGGGTGGTCACTAAGGGGTTAAGCTGGAGTAAAAGGGGGTGGTCACTAAGGGGTTAAGCTGGAGTAAAAGGGGGGTGGCCACTAAGGGGTTAAGCTGGAGTAAAAGGGGGGTGGCCACTAAGGGGTTACGCTGGAGGAAAAAGGGGGGGTGGCCACTAAGGGGTTAAGCTGGAGTAAAAGGGGGGTGGCCACTAAGGGGTTAAGCTGGAGTAAAAGGGGGGTGGCCACTAAGGGGTTAAGCTGGAGTAAAAGGGGGGTGGCCACTAAGGGGTTAAGCTGGAGTAAAAGGGGGGTGGCCACTAAGGGGTTAAGCTGGAGTAAAAGGGGGGTGGCCACTAAGGGGTTAAGCTGGAGTAAAAGGGGGGTGGCCACTAAGGGGTTAAGCTGGAGTAAAAGGGGGGTGGCCACTAAGGGGTTAAGCTGGAGTAAAAGGGGGGTGGCCACTAAGGGGTTAAGCTGGAGTAAAAGGGGGGTGGCCACTAAGGGGTTAAGCTGGAGTAAAAGGGGGGTGGCCACTAAGGGGTTAAGCTGGAGTAAAAGGGGGGTGGCCACTAAGGGGTTAAGCTGGAGTAAAAGGGGGGTGGCCACTAAGGGGTTAAGCTGGAGTAAAAGGGGGGTGGCCACTAAGGGGTTAAGCTGGAGTAAAAGGGGGGTGGCCACTAAGGGGTTAAGCTGGAGTAAAAGGGGGGTGGCCACTAAGGGGTTAAGCTGGAGTAAAAGGGGGGTGGCCACTAAGGGGTTAAGCTGGAGTAAAAGGGGGGTGGCCACTAAGGGGTTAAGCTGGAGTAAAAGGGGGGTGGCCACTAAGGGGTTAGGCCGGCGTAAAAGGGGGGTGGCCACTAAGGGGTTAGGCCGGCGTAAAAGGGGGGTGGCCACTAAAGGGTTAGGTCGGCGTAAAAGGGGGGTGGCCACTGAGGGGTTAGGTCGGCGTAAAAGGGGGGTGGCCACTGAGGGGTTAGGCCGGCGTAAAAGGGGGGGTGGTCACTGAGGGGTTAGGCTGGAGTAGGAGGGGGGGTGGTCACTGAGGGGTTAGGCTGGAGTAGGAGGGGGGGTGGTCACTGAGGGGTTAGGCTGGAGTAGGAGGGGGGGGGGTGGTCACTGAGGGGTTAGGCTGGAGTAGGAGGGGGGGTGGTCACTGAGGGGTTAGGCTGGAGTAGGGGGGGGGTGGTCACTGAGGGGTTAGGCTGGAGTAGGAGGGGGGGGGTGGTCACTGAGGGGTTAGGCTGGAGTAGGAGGGGGGGGGGGTCACTGAGGGGTTAGGCTGGAGTAGGAGGGGGGGGGTGGTCACTGAGGGGTTAGGCTGGAGTAGGAGGGGGGGGTGGTCACTGAGGGGTTAGGCTGGAGTAGGAGGGGGGGGGGTCACTGAGGGGTTAGGCTGGAGTAGGAGGGGGGGTGGTCACTGAGGGGTTAGGCTGGAGTAGGAGGGGGGGGTGGTCACTGAGGGGTTAGGCTGGAGTAGGAGGGGGGGTGGTCACTGAGGGGTTAGGCTGGAGTAGGAGGGGGGGGTGGTCACTGAGGGGTTAGGCTGGAGTAGGAGGGGGGGGGTGGTCACTGAGGGGTTAGGCTGGAGTAGGAGGGGGGGTGGTCACTGAGGGGTTAGGCTGGAGTAGGAGGGGGGGTGGTCACTGAGGGGTTAGGCTGGAGTAGGAGGGGGGGGTGGTCACTGAGGGGTTAGGCTGGAGTAGGAGGGGGGGGTGGTCACTGAGGGGTTAGGCTGGAGTAGGAGAGGGGGGGGTGGTCACTGAGGGGTTAGGCTGGAGTAGGAGGGGGGGGGGGGTCACTGAGGGGTTAGGCTGGAGTAGGAGGGGGGGGGGTGGTCACTGAGGGGTTAGGCTGGAGTAGGAGGGGGGGGGTGGTCACTGAGGGGTTAGGCTGGAGTAGGAGGGGGGGGTGGTCACTGAGGGGTTAGGCTGGAGTAGGAGGGGGGGGTGGTCACTGAGGGGTTAGGCTGGAGTAGGAGGGGGGGGTGGTCACTGAGGGGTTAGGCTGGAGTAGGAGGGGGGGGTGGTCACTGAGGGGGTTGGGCTGCGGTCGCTGATCAGGCCGCTCCGCAGCGTGAAGCTCCTTTTCATCTAGAGCCATTATTTTTTTCTTAACGCTTTCTGGAGGTGTTCCTGCGATGTTTGTGCTCGGTGTGTTGTGGGGTGAGGGGGTACACAGGGGTCAGAGCAGAAGCTGCTGCGCCTCCCTCTATGTAGTCGCCGGTGCCTGTAACTGCAGGCGCAGCTCCCATTGATTTCTGTGAGACCCCAGCCTGCAGTTACAGGCACTGGCCACTACACAAG
Organism: Eleutherodactylus coqui; assembly: GCF_035609145.1. NCBI lineage: Eukaryota > Metazoa > Chordata > Amphibia > Anura > Eleutherodactylidae > Eleutherodactylus > Eleutherodactylus coqui. Next base: position 19,454,688 of record NC_089837.1, on the reverse strand, counting down.
GTACGGGGCAGCTGCTGGGATGTTGATGAGGAGGCTGGAGAACGAGCCGTAGCCGGTGACCCCTCCTGTGATTGGAGCCCTAGAGGCGTCAGCTGGAAGGACGTCCCTTTCTACGTTGGGTTAGTCTCGATGGTCCCACGTTGGGCGCCTCCTCCCTCCTGGTGTTCAGTCGGTGACTACCACAGTCCCTGCTGAATTATTCACCGCCGGCCCGGATCGTGTGTCCGCCGGACGCTTCTCTGATTTTGTTGCTGCAGATGCCGCCGGCGCTCATCTAAAATTGATGGTCGTGGCGTAAAGATACAAAGAAGGCTCTGGGCGACGGCCGACACCTGAGAAGCCTCTGCCACCAGCCATCGGGTTACCTGGGATTGTGCAGGTGAATGCAGTCTAGTGTTCCCTGTTATCAGCCTGTAGAGTTCATAACAATGGCAGGAAATGCAAAAAATCCGCTCACTGAAATGTAGTGATTGTGTTTGCTGTCACTGAATGGAAACACCAGTGTATCCTGACTGCTGACGGCTTGTCTCCACTGCCTGGGCGCCGCCACCTGATAGTTGTCTATCACCATCGCCAAATAATGCAAGCGCTGAAGCCACGGGCACCACTGCCTGTACTGCGGTCACTGCGCCTGGCATGCTGCACGGTTTCACCCAGGATGTTGGATCACCGTCCGTCGAGGCCGACTCCCACTGATATCCGTGCGGCTCTGAAGCTGCGACTGGTCGGCCACATGGGGACCGCCCCCTACTGACTAATCTCGGGATGCACCAAGGTGGCGCTTTACTGTGATGTCCGTGCGGGGCTCAGGCCGCGATGTCAGCGGCTCCACACGTGGCTGCAGCTTTGACCTGCTGCAGATCTAGAGAGGTGCAAAAGCCAACATGAACGTCTCGGGGGTCCGCGCCGGGGGGGGGGGGATGTTCTCCCTGCAGACAAGGGGCACACTTGTTTTGTATTTAAAATAAGTGGTCCCTCACAGCTTTATCTTACGCTGCGCCGGTGCTGGCTATCTCAGGTTTGACTGGCTGCAGCTCTAGCGGGTGGCCAAAGCCAACATGAAGTCTAGGGGCTGCAAGCCCGGGCGGGTGCCTGGCCTGCTGAGGTCCTGTCTGGTCTCGCTGCCTGGGTGCTAGGTGCTGGTCTGGTCTGGTGCCTGGGTGCTGGTGGTCTGGTCTGGTGCCTGGGTGCTCGGTGTTCTGGTCTGGTGCACCTGGGTGCTCGGTGGTCTCGGCTCTGGTGCCTGGGTGCTGGTGGTCTGGTCTGGTGCCTGGGTGCTGGTGGTCTGGTCTGGTGCCTGGGTGTTGCTGGTGCTGGTCTGGTCTGGTGCCTGGGTGCTGGTGGTCTGGTCTGGTGCCTGGGTGCTGGTGGTCTGGTCTGGTGCCTGGGTGCTGGTGGTCTGGTCTGGTGCCTGGGTGCTGGTGGTCTGGTCTGGTGCCTGGGTGCTGGTGGTCTGGTCTGGTGCCTGGGTGCTGGTGGTCTGGTCTGGTGCCTGGGTGCTGGTGGTCTGGTCTGGTGCCTGGGTGCTGGTGGTCTGGTCTGGTGCCTGGGTGCTGGTGGTCTGGTCTGGTGCCTGGGTGCTGGTGGTCTGGTCTGGTGCCTGGGTGCTGGTGGTCTGGTCTGGTGCCTGGGTGCTGGTGGTCTGGTCTGGTGCCTGGGTGCTGTGTGGTCTGGTCTGGTGCCTGGGTGCTGGTGGTCTGGTCTGGTCTGGTGCCTGGGTGCTGGTGGTCTGGTCTGGTGCTGGTGCCTGGGCTGGTCTGGCTGGTGGGTCTGGTCTGGTCTGGTGCCTGGGTGCTGGTGGTCTGGTCTGGTCTGGTGCCTGGGTGCTGGTGGTCTGGTCTGGTCTGGTGCCTGGGTGCTGGTGGTCTGGTCTGGTCTGGTGCCTGGGTGCTGGTGGTCTGGTCTGGTCTGGTCTGGTGCCTGGGTGCTGGTGGTCTGGTCTGGTCTGGTCTGGTGCCTGGGTGCTGGTGGTCTGGTCTGGTCTGGTGCCTGGGTGCTGGTGGTCTGGTCTGGTCTGGTGCCTGGGTGCTGGTGGTCTGGTCTGGTCTGGTGCCTGGGTGCTGGTGGTCTGGTCTGGTGCCTGGGTGCTGGTGGTCTGGTCTGGTCTGGTGCCTGGGTGCTGGTGGTCTGGTCTGGTCTGGTGCCTGGGTGCTGGTGGTCTGGTCTGGTCTGGTGCCTGGGTGCTGGTGGTCTGGTCTGGTCTGGTGCCTGGGTGCTGGTGGTCTGGTCTGGTCTGGTGCCTGGGTGCTGGTGGTCTGGTCTGGTCTGGTGCCTGGGTGCTGGTGGTCTGGTCTGGTCTGGTGCCTGGGTGCTGGTGGTCTGGTCTGGTCTGGTGCCTGGGTGCCTGGGTGCTGGTGGTCCGGTTTGAGGCCGGTGATTGTTCTCTGGCTCACTGCAGCCATTGTTTGTGCTGGCGTCACACTAATTATATGTATGCGGTGTCGCCCTGTTCAGGCTTGTTACCCGCTGCTCACGTCTCATCACGTTCCACCCCGGGAGGGAGGCCACCCGTACCAGCGTGGTTACCTGACTTGTGCTAGAGCTTCCGCAACTGTCTGCAATGCCCTATTTGCATCTCAAGCCTCCTAGTTCATGAATAGAATGCCAGAACAGCAGTGTAAACTGACACCAGGGAAAGGAACAGATTGTACCTCCCTGTAAATAGGCCAAGCCCAACTGTGGGGCTTACATAGGACTGCCAGTCACATCTACATTATCCGTCCTCAGTTATCTGAGCGTTGACATCTACTACATTACCTGTACCACTGTTATCTCTGAAGTTACATAGGACTGCAGGTGACATCTACTACATGATCTGTGGGGGTTACATAGGACTGCAGGTGACATCTACTACATGATCTGTGGGGGTTACATAGGACTGCAGGTGACGTCTACTACATGATCTGTGGGGTTACATAGGACTTCAGGTGACGTCTACTACATGATCTGTGGGGTTACACAGGACTTCAGGTGACGTCTACTACATGATCTGTGGGGTTACACAGGACTTCAGGTGACGTCTACTACATGATCTGTGGGGTTACACAGGACTGCAGGTGACATCTACTACATGATCTGGGGGTTACATAGACTGCAGGTGACATCTACTACATGATCTGTGGGGGTTACATAGGACTGCAGGTGACATCTACTACATGATCTGTGGGGGTTACATAGGACTGCAGGTGACATCTACTACATGATCTGTGGGGGTTACATAGGACTGCAGGTGACATCTACTACATGATCTGTGGGGGTTACATAGGACTGCAGGTGACATCTACTACATGATCTGTGGGGGTTACATAGGACTGCAGGTGACATCTACTACATGATCTGTGGGGGTTACATAGGACTGCAGGTGACATCTACTACATGATCTGTGGGGGTTACATAGGACTGCAGGTGACATCTACTACATGATCTGTGGGGGTTACATAGGACTGCAGGTGACATCTACTACATGATCTGTGGGGGTTACATAGGACTGCAGGTGACATCTACTACATTGTGGGGTTACATAGGACTGCAGGTGACATCTCCTACATTATCTGTGGGTTACATATGGAGGAGAGGCCTTATGGGCCCCTTCGGCTCCTGGGTGCAACCACATCCCCTATAGTTACGCCCGTGCACCTGTAAGTGGGTTATTACCCAGAATGCAGTGCAGGCTTCCTGCGCAGACCTCACCTGTGGTGTGACATTACTGTAGTGCTGCGTTGCCCGTCGGCCCCCCGGAAGCTCCCATCGCCCTCATCACCCTCCTCTCCCTTGCTGCTTCCTCAGGATTTCCATTGGCCTCCCCCGCTCATTGTGTATGTGGTATTTCCCTGAGTCACCGCAGGTCACATGACTGCAGCAGCCAGGAATGTAACAGTGAACCCTCTGCGGGGGTCTCTGCCCCCTACAGCCTGTCTGGTACGGTGTGTCAGTCTGCAGTCCGCTCTGTGCTCCCATTCACTGACAGCAAGCAGTGATCCTGCAGACCAGGAGGGGTTGGCAGGCCGTGTGTTGGAGCTGGTCTGCAGAGCTGCTGACAAGCGGCCATTGATGGCGGCTTCGCAGTGATTGGCGCGCTGGAAGGACGCCCGCTGCCCTTTGTTGTCCGCTCTGCCATTTGTTCTTTCATAGCTGCAGAGAATTCGCTCCTTTGTGTCTTTCTGTAACTTGTCCCTGCGCCCCTCCCCCCAGTGCCCGACTCCTCCGGTGCCGCCTCCTGTGCCCGGGCATCATTGTGTAAGCACCCGGGTCTATTCCTGGACGGAGCCGCCTGCTGAGTCACCAGTCCTCTGGTAATACAAGTCCCAGCATGCTGAGCCCTGACTGCTGAGGGGTTGTTACATTGTATCCAGGCGGCTGGATGTTGCAGACACATTGTGCTCCCCGCAGTACACCGAATGCAGTAGTAACAAACCCTCTGCTGGAGATCCCTGCGTCTGGTCTGGTTGTGCCGACTAATTGGAACCGTTAGGGAGTCGGCAGCTTCCCCTTATACAGGGGTCTGGGGGGCCTGAGAAAACCCGTGTAGCTGCTGATCTGTACGGACTGGGCCAGCTCCTGCAGAGCATGTGCGCCACTGACCATGATGGGAGTTGCTCCCACTATTCCCTATTGCTCTGTGGTGGCCTCATTCTTCCATGTAGATTCGCCCGGCGCCGCCTCTCACTGCGACGCTTATCAGCCCTCTTCATTTCAAGCCTTCCGGCCCTTTTAGGCTCCGACTCTCACTATCCTCGAGTGAACCAGCTGGTGACGTCCTCGTCTCGTGCCGCCCGTTCTCCCCGGTTGTCGCTCCTGCTCCTATGATCAGCGGGTAGACGGCCCGATGAGCCGCTGATTGTTGTGCCGGCTGAAGGTGAACGCCGAGCGAGAACCTTTCGGTTCTCAGTCATTGGCTGCGATCATCGCCGGTCGTCCACCATCGGGCATCACACCTGCGTCTGGGGGTGCACCTGCTCCGTTATGACGGACCCCCGGGGCTCAGCTGCCGTCCGGAGGTACCCAGCGCAGATGTGAGCGGCGTTATACGGGTGGATCGTCTGGGTTCTCGCATCCCGCCGGACGCTGCCGACCGCTCGGTGTAGGCACTGCCCCGACTGAGCGACTAACAGGAGCGTGGTCGCCTCTAGCTTGGTGGTTTCTGCAGACAACAGAGCAACGGATTGGCTGTGCAGTATCCCTTATGGGGGCGGTAACGATCCCCGGAGCTCCGCCTCCATGCACAGAAACGTCCATCACTGGGATGACCGGTCAGGCATCTGACCCCTACAGGTCGTCCCCTGTAAATGGGTCTCACAAGGAGTAGTAATGAGGAGCCCGCCCCCTACTGCTAGTAAGAAGGAAGTGAAAGGGGTTTGTGGTTCCTCCTCTGTATGAAGGTCATCCGTGTGAGATTCGGCTAATATCCCTTTCCCAGAAATGGCGCCCTTGTATCTAGTGGCCAGGACTGGTACTGCAGTGATTAGCCGTTATACTGCGTGCGGGGGAAGAGCTGGGTTATTGGGAGGATGCGGAAAGCCAAGCGATGGCCCCGGTTATTGCATCCCAGCGCTGCTTGTAACGAATGTCCAATCTACAAGGTGCGTCACGGAACAGTAGCCCGCGGGGGGCGCTCTCACACCGCTGATCTGCAGCCCATTTCACCCCTTCAGTTTGAATTCATTTGATCGGGTGAAATCGGCTGCTGACCAGCGGAGTGGCCGCCGGGCGGCTGCTGACCAGCGGAGTGGCCGCCGGGCGGCTGCTGACCAGCGGAGTGGCCGCCGGGCGGCTGCTGACCAGCGGAGTGGCCGCCGGGCGGCTGCTGACCAGCGGAGTGGCCGCCGGGCGGCTGCTGACCAGCGGAGTGGCCGCCGGGCGGCTGCTGACCAGCGGAGTGGCCGCCGGGCGGCTGCTGACCAGCGGAGTGGCCGCCGGGCGGCTGCTGACCAGCGGAGTGGCCGCCGGGCGGCTGCTGACCAGCGGAGTGGCCGCCGGGCGGCTGCTGACCAGCGGAGTGGCCGCCGGGCGGCTGCTGACCAGCGGAGTGGCCGCCGGGCGGCTGCGGACCAGCGGAGTGGCCGCCGGGCGGCTGCGGACCAGCGGAGTGGCCGCCGGGCGGCTGCGGACCAGCGGAGTGGCCGCCGGGCGGCTGCGGACCAGCGGAGTGGCCGCCGGGCGGCTGCGGACCAGCGGAGTGGCCGCCGGGCGGCTGCGGACCAGCGGAGTGGCCGCCGGGCGGCTGCGGACCAGCGGAGTGGCCGCCGGGCGGCTGCGGACCAGCGGAGTGGCCGCCGGGCGGCTGCGGACCAGCGGAGTGGCCGCCGGGCGGCTGCGGACCAGCGGAGTGGCCGCCGGGCGGCTGCGGACCAGCGGAGTGGCCGCCGCTGATTCTCTGCATATCTACACCAAATCCACACACGGATTTGGTTGTCTGGCCTGAGGTCTGTCGGACGCGCCGCGGCCCCGCTGCTACAAGGGGATTGTCGCACAGCGGATGGTGGTGCGTATCCTGCTCCAGAATCCCCTTGGAATCCTCATGGCTCCGGTTTGTCTTATGGGACTCCGTGTTCCTGTCTCGGCGATCTGTTCGCGTTGAACTCCATGCAGAATTCGCCATCGGAGCTTCGCACAACTCGCCATTGACGGGGCCATCCGTGTGCAGATCCGCGCCATAAACGGCGGCAGAAAGTTGTTGATTTTGCCGCAGTCTTTAGAGGCTGAAATTGCGTGAACGTTTACGGTACGGAATCGATGCATGCTTCGTGCTGAAGAGAATCTGCTCCAGGAACCGCGCCAATGTCCTCTCGCCGCGCAGAATATGTTGTGGATCTGATTAGAAGCCGCACGGAGAAACTTGTCGTGGATTCGCGCTTCTGCAAAGTTAATTCGCCCCCCGAGCCCCGAAGTAGCTGATCTGGCGGAGGGATCCATGCGGGCGATGCGGCCGCTTTATCAGCACAGTCGCGCCATGAATGGGGGGTCCGCGCTGCCGCCCGTACTGCGCAGGGTTTGCGGTTCTTTAAGCCATGGATGTAGTTGGTGATGTCACCTGGGGGTGCGGTGAGACGTGGATTGTCGCACAGACAAGGCCGCTTTTGTGCGCAGCGCGGCCGTTATCGGCTACCATTTTAGAGTCGGACGTTTCAATAGATTTTTATTTTTTTTCTTTCCTCCATAAATTCCGAAATCAGTCGGCACTATTAAAGTTCCCGAGTTGAGCAGAAGGTGGTCCACCGCTTGGGACCCCGACAGTCAGCTGACAGCTCTACCACGTGGCAGTGCGATATGGACAACGGCCGTCTTCCTGCCCCACCCCCGCTGACCGGTGGCCCTGATATCAGCTGATGGCTATCAGTCAACTAGTGATCGGTCCTGAGCAGTCGGCTCCCAGAAATCCCTTTAAGCCCCCCCACCCCCTCCCCGCAGTGTTGGTCTTGTTGGGCTGCATTTCCAGGTAGCGTTGGCCTGGACTGTACGTGATTGGCTGACGGCGTTACCGACGGGGCGCATATCCGTACGGTCAGCGGCACCTACTGATAGAAGATGCGATCAGCGGCCCCTACTGGTAGAAGATGCGGCCGACTAGAAGCGTTTGTTGATTAGCGCGCTCGTTTGTCATCGGGTCTCTGGATGTTTACGTGGGGCAGCGATTAGGAGCGGCGTTCTACATTGCGGCCCTCGATCCGGCGACGTCCTATGTAAGGGGGCCGTTTACACGCAGCGCGATGCTGCAGAATCTGCACAAGGGTCGCAGTCCGTACCGTCGCTGAGAGTTGTGGTTCGCCACCGCAGCGCTCCCCTCACCTCTTAGTTGTCAGCGCACCTTCACCCAGACACCTCTAGTGGGCGCTACGGATTTCACATAGTTATTTTCCACTGCAAAGAACTTGCAGCATTTATGAAGAGGACTGTAAGCCAGGACCTCTGTGGAGCAGTGCATTGTGGGAGCTGTGGTGGTGAGGATGTAGCAGAGCCGGTGACCCGAGTCCTCATCTGTCATCCCTCACTATAGAAGCACATGGCGTCTTCAGCTCTGCTACCTCTGAGTGTGTGTTGTGCTCGCTGCGGGGTGGGGGGATGGGTCTGTAATGGTGACCGACGGCCCGGCAGACATCAGTGACTCTGCATCTCTTCAGGCCTCGGTGACGTTCTGTTGGACCCCTTCCTAGATCCGAGGGCGGGGGGCCGGGCTGGAGGATTGGGGATGCGAGTCTTCAGCAGATTTCAGTCTCTTTTTATCCCTTTTGAGTTCTTGTGATTTTTCTCCAGTCACATCCAGAGCTGTTTTCAAAGTTTCCTCTAGCCAGCAGTTTAGCTCCGCCCTGCTTTGTCATGTGACCGCTGAGCTCGCATGCACTGCTCTCTGGTGGCAGTCCTGCAGCTTTAAGCCCCATTTACACGGGACGACTGTTGGGCAAGTGATGCCCGATACTCGGTGCTGCCGCACAGGAGTGGGTACCGTTGGCTCACAGCGAGCGGCTGCAGGAGATTTCACACCTCGCTCCCCCACCCCTCTCCATTGACTTAACATGGTACTCCATGGCTGCTGTGTACACTAAACGGTCAGCCCCGTTATCTACTGCACGGCTGCTGTGTACACTAAACAATTAGCCCCGTTATCTGCTCTGCGGCTGCTGTGTACACTGAACGATCGGCCCCGTTATCTGCTCTGCGGCTGCTGTGTACACTGAACGATCGGCCCCGTTATCTGCTCTGCGGCTGCTGTGTACACTGAACGATCGGCCCCGTTATCTGCTCTGCGGCTGCTGTGTACACTGAACCATCGGCCCCGTTATCTGCTCCGCGGCTGCTGTGTACACTGAACGATCAGCCCCGTTATCTGCTCCGCGGCTGCTGTGTACACTGAACGATCGGCCCCGTTATCTGCTCCGCGGCTGCTGTGTACACTGAACGATCGGCCCCGTTATCTGCTCCGCGGCTGCTGTGTACACTGAACGATCGGCCCCGTTATCTGCTCTGCGGCTGCTGTGTACACTGAACGATCGGCCCCGTTATCTGCTCTGCGGCTGCTGTGTACACTAAATGATCAGCCCCGTTATCTGCTCTGCGGCTGCTGTGTACACTAAATGATCAGCCCCGTTATCTGCTCTGCGGCTGCTGTGTACACTGAACGATCGGCCCCGTTATCTGCTCCGCGGCTGCTGTGTACACTAAATGATCAGCCCCGTTATCTGCTCTGCGGCTGCTGTGTACACTGAACGATCGGCCCCGTTATCTACTCCGCGGCTGCTGTGTACACTGAACGATCGGCCCCGTTATCTACTCCGCGGCTGCTGTGTACACTGAACGATCGGCCCCGTTATCTGCTCTGCGGCTGCTGTGTACACTGAACGATCGGCCCCGTTATCTGCTCTGCGGCTGCTGTGTACACTGAACGATCGGCCCCGTTATCTGCTCTGCGGCTGCTGTGTACACTGAACGATCGGCCCCGTTATCTGCTCTGCGGCTGCTGTGTACACTAAACGATCAGCCCCGTTATCTGCTCCGCGGCTGCTGTGTACACTGAACGATCGGTCCCGTTATCTGCTCCGCGGCTGCTGTGTACACTGAACGATCGGCCCCGTTATCTGCTCTGCGGCTGCTGTGTACACTAAATGATCGGCCCCGTTATCTGCTCTGCGGCTGCTGTGTACACTGAACGATCGGCCCCGTTATCTGCTCCGCGGCTGAATGATGGATGTTAAGCGTTTACACGTCAGTGATCTCTCATAGGCCATCGTTTGAGTGATAATCGTGTGTAAACGGGGCTGTGCTTGGAAAGTGGAGGATGGACCGCTGGAGTGCTGTGGAATGAGGGTCATAGGTCATTACCGGTCATGACCTTCCATCAGGATAGGTCATCAGTAGCTGATCTGGTGGGTCCGCTGCTGAAGACCCCCACCAATCGGCTGATAACCAGGCCAGCTGTCATGGTGGGCGGAGACTGAAGCCGACAGCGCTGTCCGTAGCGCAGCACCGATTGAATGACAGCTGGCCTTATCAGCAGATTGGGGGTCTTCAGCAGCGGACCCCACAGATTTAACTATTGAGGACTCCCCCCGAGGGTAGGTCAGCCTGGTAATGTCCCACATAATCCCTTTAAGAGCGGCAGCCCTGTGTGATGAGCGGCGGGATTCCTGCTCCCCTCCTGATTCTCGTCTTCATTTCTTTCAGGAATTGACTTCAAGATCAAAACTGTGGAATTACAAGGAAAGAAGATCAAACTACAGATCTGGTGAGTGGCGGGGGGGGGGGGGGGGGAGGGGTGCGGGCGCTGGTGAGTGGCGGGGGGGGGGGGAGGGGTGCGGGCGCTGGTGAGTGGCGGGGGGGGGGGAGGGGTGCGGGCGCTGGTGAGTGGCGGGGGGGGGGAGGGGTGCGGGCGCTGGTGAGTGGCGGGGGGGGAGGGGTGCGGGCGCTGGTGAGTGGCGGGGGGGGGAGGGGTGCGGGCGCTGGTGAGTGGCGGGGGGGGAGGGGTGCGGGCGCTGGTGAGTGGCGGGGGGGAGGGGTGCGGGCGCTGGTGAGTGGCGGGGGGGGAGGGGTGCGGGCGCTGGTGAGTGGCGGGGGGGGAGGGGTGCGGGCGCTGGTGAGTGGCGGGGGGGAGGGGTGCGGGCGCTGGTGAGTGGCGGGGGAGGGGTGCGTGCGGGCGCTGGTGAGTGGCGGGGGGTGCGTGCGGGCGCTGGTGAGTGGCGGGGGGGCGTGCGGGCGCTGGTGAGTGGCGTGGGGGGGCGCTGGTGAGTGGCGGGGGGGGAGGGGTGCGGGCGCTGGTGAGTGGCGGGGGGGCGCTGGTTGGTGGGGGGGCGTGCGGGCGCTGGTGAGTGGCGTGGGGGGGGCGCTGGTGAGTGGCGGGGGGGCGTGCGGGCGCTGGTGAGTGGCGTGGGGGGGCGCTGGTGAGTGGCGTGGGGGGGGCGCTGGTGAGTGGCGGGGGGGCGTGCGGGCGCTGGTGAGTGGCGTGGGGGGGCGCTGGTGAGTGGCGGGGGGGCGTGCGGGCGCTGGTGAGTGGCGTGGGGGGGCGCTGGTGAGTGGCGGGGGGGTGTGCGGGCGCTGGTGAGTGGCGGGGGGCGCGTGTGGGCGCTGGTGAGTGGCGTGGGGGGGCGCTGGTGAGTGGCGGGGGGGCGTGCGGGCGCTGGTGAGTGGCGTGGCGGGGGGGTGTGCGGGCGCTGGTGAGTGGCGTGGGGGCGCTAGTGAGTGGCGCGGGGGGGGTGTGCGGGCGCTGGTGAGTGGCGGGGGGGGGGGCGCTGGTAGTCAGCATCCTTACCTTGTAATGTTCATGTATACATAAAGGGGTTTTCTGGGCTGTTTCTGTTGACACGCTGTCCTCAGGATGGGTCATCAGTAGTTGATCAGCTGAGGTCCACCACTCGGGGCCCCGACCGATCGGCTGTCCAGGCACCAAAGCAGTGTACAGGGTGGAAGCAGATGGCTCTGCCCCCTATTGTGGTGAGTGTGCCATCCCGTTCACCTGGGCCGGAGGGGGCACATTACCTGTAGTTGATCTTTGCTGTCATTCCTTTCTGCCTGTTTTTGGGTGGCCAAGAAGGCCGTCGCCATTATCTATCTAATGCACGCCGTGTGATTGGCTGACACTCCTTATGTCATTAATGCTGGCCAATCTAGAGTAAGTCTAGTGCGTTGGGGCCTGGCACTATCTGTGTGTTTGGGCAGCCTAGACATCATCTTGGGCAGCAGGGAACTACAGCTAATAGAACAGTCCGCTTTGGTCGCTCTGGCACCAAACGGGATCCTGTGACTGTTGCCGCCCGCGGCCGGAGCGCCAGGAGCTGCCGTGTCTCTCTGGGTCTGTGCCGCCCGCGGCCGGAGCGCCAGGAGCTGCCGTGTCTCTCTGGGTCTGTGCCGCCCGCGGCCGGAGCGCCAGGAGCTGCCGTGTCTCTCTGGGTCTGTGCCGCCCGCGGCCGGAGCGCCAGGAGCTGCCGTGTCTCTCTGGGTCTGTGCCGCCCGCGGCCGGAGCGCCAGGAGCTGCCGTGTCTCTCTGGGTCTGTGCCGCCCGCGGCCGGAGCGCCAGGAGCTGCCGTGTCTCTCTGGGTCTGTGCCGCCCGCGGCCGGAGCGCCAGGAGCTGCCGTGTCTCTCTGGGTCTGTGCCGCCCGCGGCCGGAGCGCCAGGAGCTGCCGTGTCTCTCTGGGTCTGTGCCGCCCGCGGCCGGAGCGCCAGGAGCTGCCGTGTCTCTCTGCGTCTGTGCCGCCCGCGGCCGGAGCGCCAGGAGCTGCCGTGTCTCTCTGGGTCTGTGCCGCCCGCGGCAGGAGCGCCAGGAGCTGCCGTGTCTCTCGGAGTCTGTGCCGCCCGCGGCTGGAGCGCCAGGAGCTGCCGTGTCTCTCTGGGTCTGTGCCGCCCCGCGGCCGGAGCGCCAAGAGCTGCCGTGTCTCTGGGTCTGTGCCGCCCGCGGCCGGAGCGCCAGGAGCTGCCGTGTCTCTCTAGGTCTGTGCCGCCCGCGGCCGGAGCGCCAGGAGCTGCCGTGTCTCTCTGGGTCTGTGCCGCCCGCGGCCGGAGCGCCAGGAGCTGCCGTGTCTCTCTGGGCCTGTGCCGCCCGCGGCCGGAGCGCCAGGAGCTGCCGTGTCTCTCTGGGCCTGTGCCGCCCGCGGCCGGAGCGCCAGGAGCTGCCGTGACTCTCTGGGTCTGTGCCGCCCGCGGCCGCAGCGCCAGGAGCTGCCGTGTCTCTCTGGGCCTGTGCCGCCCGCGGCCGGAGCGCCAGGAGCTGCCGTGTCTCTCTGGGCCTGTGCCGCCCGCGGCCGGAGCGCCAGGAGCTGCCGTGACTCTCTGGGTCTGTGCCGCCCGCGGCCGCAGCGCCAGGAGCTGCCGTGTCTCTCTGGGCCTGTGCCGCCCGCGGCCGGAGCGCCAGGAGCTGCCGTGTCTCTCTGGGTCTGTGCCGCCCTTATTTACCGTTTGACCGTCCAAATGTGCAATTTATTAAATCAGATCCTGATATTGAAGCCCTGGCGCGCCCGCGCTGGTGTGCGGGGGGTTACGGCTCTTGGGATGGGCGGTCTTCGTATAAGGACGCTGCTGCAGGCTGCGGTCCCACGGGGCACAATCTGCAGCCAATGTGCCTCTTATAATGCAAATCAACCTTTCGTTTTAAGAGGTCCTATTTCTGCCGGTGGCATCTTCAATATCCGAATACAGAATGCTGACGGAAGTATTGGCCCCCCTGCAGTCTGTGAGCATTGGGGGGATGCCACCAACCAATCAGTGGGGGACATCGCAGCTTCTGGACCTTCTAGAGCCCACTGTTGGCCATGTTATTGGGGGATGGAGACCATCCAGTGTGTGCGATGAATCACAGGACACCATCTTCCCATCGGATGGCGCTCTTGGGTGTGATGGTTGCCTGGAGAGCGGTTTCTACGTGACTCCATCGTCCCAACAGTGAGGTTAGGAGGAAGTCTTGTTGATGTGGTGGGGGTTCCTCCTGGGAAGAACTAGGCCCATTGGTTATAGTGAAGGCCACCCTCACCACCAACGGGCACAGACATCCCGGACAATGTGGCATCACCTCCCCTGTGGTAATACTCTGGTACAGCTCCGTGTCTCCACCAACATGGCCGACCACCATGTCATACGGCACGCAGTGTGGGGGAGCAGAACGTCTGCAGACATGACTAGCCGACCCAAAGTCGGGACCTCAATCCCCTCGAGCGGGGGGAAAAATAGGCATACCATCCAGTTCCATCATGTGCCCCCCAATACTGGTCAGTATGGTGTGAACCTACCCAGCGAGGGTCTACAAACCACCGGCAGCGCTTCTCCCATTGGTTTATGAGCCCACATGCAGCAGGCTTGTACTTGTACAAGAAGCAGCAGATTGCAGCGTCGGTCAAGTGGGAGGAGTTTTGTCCGAAGTTGACCCACATGCCGCTAGTTTTTCCACGTCCTTAATCGACCGTTAATGGTCACGGTTGACGACTATATGCTCCGGCTGCCTCCGGTCTGCTGGTGGTCGTCTGCACTAACAGATTTCAGCCCCGCATGTCCCCGATCGCAGGGTTACCCCCACCTGCAGCCTCGCCGCTGTGTACGGGGGCTCCTCAGAGGGTCCTGTTACCCCTGTGCCTGAACTCGCTGGACCCCACATGTTTGCTTTCAGGGTCCGTCAGGTTTCAGCCTTGTTGGGGACCCTCCTTGCTGAGCGTGTGGCGGAGGCCGTTCTCCATGGTCTTTGCTGTGCTGGTAGGATAACTGCAGCCCCTTCCCCAGAGATGCCACATACAGCGCCCATTCATCCGCCACTTCCTGGCCGCCCATTGATGCTTCCCTGCAGCTGCGCTGCTCTGAATGGCTGCACCTGCCGGCGGCACAGATTGCAGGTCGCTGCAGTGTAAATATTCAGGGCGTAGCTGGCGGCGCTCGTGTTTAACTAGTAACCAGGACTCTGCTGTGACAACCTGATGCTGCCCCCACCACTGCCTGCTGACAGTGAATGAAGACCTTGTGTTCATGTCCTGACCCCGTCCTCCTCGCAGACTGTTAGTGGAGCACAAATGTATCTCCTATGCTGACTTTAAGATGATACATTGTAACAAGTCTGCAGCGCTAGAGGATACGGTAAGAGCTTGCCGGCCGTCTGCTGGCTCCGTCCTCCCGGCTACGGCCTGTACAGAGGGCTTCTCATGTAGACCATGATGGGTGGAGATGGGAATACCCCACTAAGGCGGCCCGGTCCCACTATATCACCTGCCGCTTCTGCGCTCGTGTCCCTCCGGTTTGGGCCTTGTTTTTGGTTGGCTGCCACAACCTTGGGACTACATGCTTCGGGCAGCCTACAATGTTAGTGCACTATAGGTGGTCACATGATCTGTGCCGGCCAATCAGAAGTCCACAGTAAAGATTGGGAAACAAGGACGTTGTGGCCGTGCAGCCCGGAACCTGCGGATCAGGAGAATAGCGCAGGGTCCCCTTTAACCCTTTAGGGACACGGCCTATTTTGGTCTTGAGGACGTGACTTTTGGGTGGGATACCTTTTTTCCCGACCTGTACGAGGAGTTTCTCTTGGTGTCGGTTATTGGAGAACTTCTATTACTTTCTTTGTATTTGTTCCTCTCCCCGGGACGGTATTTAATGCCAGTTGCTCCCCCTTCTGGACATGCTTAGTGGTTGGACGGTCGTTGGCACCTCCCTGAAACTCCCATTACGATGTCTTATATCGGCTTCTTCTCATCCCAAATGTTCCTAATCTTGGGATTTTAGGTGTAAATGTAACCATTTTTAAAGCTTCCTAAAAATCTCAATTTTACTAACCTTTTGCTCCATTCACATCCAAAGCTGCCTCAAAATTCTGGTATTCTTGGAAATGGGCAGCGCCGCAGCTTTGAGCACCTGTCTTCTGAGCTCCCATCATGCATTGCACTTCGGTAGCAGGAGAGCTGCGAACGCTGCTTGGGATGCGAACAGAGACGGAAACTTCTCGTAAAAGAAGTTCCTTTACCATCGTGTGAGACGTCTCGCTGCTTATGTACTCCGGCCATTAAGGGGTTAAGGGGAGATTCCAGTGTGATGACCGCGGAGGCGGCCATGTTGTATGTTTACATTGTAGTAACGTTGTGTGTTTTGCGCAGGGACACGGCCGGCCAGGAGCGATTCCACACGATCACCACCTCGTACTACCGGGGAGCGATGGGGATCATGTTAGTCTATGACATCACCAACGCCAAAAGCTTCGAGAACATCAGCAAGTGGCTCAGAAACATAGATGAGGTAAGGGGGGACGCGGGCCGGACCGCCTCCAGACTGAATACAGCTGAGGGTTTGTTACAGACGTGGCCAGTCCTCTGATCCGGCGCCTGTTGGGCCTCACGGATGCCGGATCAGAGGAATGTCATGGCATATACTTGTGAATAACAGTCCTGTGCGCTCATTGACACCTGGTTGTGGCAGCATGGGTATGTAGAGTGGCAAGTCACCCGGGCACTAGGATCTACCCACATGCATGGCTGTGGCCCCATCTCATCCCGCTGCAGTCGGTTGTTAGATGGCGCACGGCTGTGGTCCCGTCTCGTCCCGCTGCGGTTAAGGAGAACATGATGCATGGCTGCGGCCCCATCCTGTGGTCAGGGGTAGGTGACATATGGCTGCGGCCCCAACCTGTGGTCAGGGGTAGGTGACATATGGCTGCGGCCCCAACCTGTGGTCAGGGGTAGGTGACATACGGCTGTGGCCCCATCCTGTGGTCAGGGGTAGGTGACATACGGCTGTGGCCCTGTCCCGCCTGCTGCGGTTGAGGAGTAGATGACGCACAGCTGTGGCCCCATGCAGTTAGGGGTTCGATGAAGTCCTGCTGCGGTTGGGGGGATAGTTGGCGCATGGCTGCAGCCCTTTCTCGTCCTTCTGCGGTTGGGGGCCTATAGGGCACACAGCTGCAGCCCCGTCTCCTGCTGCAGTTGGGGTGTAGATGACTCATTGCTGTGGCCCCGTCCTATGGTCAGGGGTAGGTGCACCCCATCCCGTCCTGCTGCGGTCTGGGGTTATGGCGCATGGCTGCGGCCCCCTCTCGTCCTGCTGTGGTCTGGGGTTATGGCGCATGGCTGCGGCCCCCTCTCGTCCTGCTGCGGTCTGGGGTTATGGCGCACTGCTACTTTTTCCGTCCCGTCCTGCTGTAGTTGGGGGGGTATATGGCAAATGGCTGTAGCCCCAACTCCTGCTGCGGTTGGTGTGTAGATGACTCGTTGCTGCGGTCCCATCCTACGGTCGGGGTAGGTGGCTCCGGCGCCCCCCTCCGCAGGCTGCGGCCCCCGTCCCGGCTTGCTGCGCAGCATCAGATGAGGATCCAGAACTCGGCACTAAACGCCACATTGAGATATTTCTTGTTGCGTTGGATTGTGTAATCGGCGCTGATGAGGAATGCTCGGAGCGATGACTAATCCTGGGAGTGACCGCCCGCCGGCAGCCTCCTATCATCTGGGATGACAGCCCGCTCTGCTGCGCCCTGCTGGCGGAAGGGGGTGTCTGCAGGTCAGGGCGGTAGGCTGTGATTCATCCTGTACAAGATATGAGCGCCTGAGTCACTGCGGCTCCTCCATGTCTCAAGGTGAAGGTGTGCGTCTCTTAAAGGGCCACAACCCTCTTATTCCTCCTGCATTCATGTGTGTATGGCCAAAGGAGACCCCATAAATTAGGGCTTCCTTTACATCGCTGCTCCTGCAGTCTAATAGTCTGACGTCGCTCTTCACGGTGACGGAGGAGCCGGCCGCCCTGCCGTAACGTCAGCACTTCCATATCTGGTTCACTGCTGAGTCCCAAAATAGCCCCGTGTGACCGCCTCCCCCTCCAGCGGGGGTGACACAGCACTGCTATATATACACTGGCCTGGGAGACCCTCGGACTACAAGCTTCCCCCTATTATCCCACAGGACCTCGTCGTCCTGGGACTCTCATATACTCAGTTGTCAAGATCTCTGCTTGCTTCCTTTGTGTCATCCAGAGCCTGGAAACCCATCTTCACTTAAAGGGGTCGTGCCAAGTCATAAAGCTATCGCCTCGCCACAGCACAGGGCATAACTTGGTAGTTGGGGACCCCCACCAGTCTGACGCTGGGGCTCCATGCAAGCACTCTAAAGTCTCCACTGCTCCCATTCAAATCCATGGAGCTCCGGCACACATGCAAGGGTCTTCGGGGGTCCCAGCGGTCATACCCTCCCCAATCCCATGGCTAAGGCTAGTTTATAACGTCACATACCCCTAAGGGGTTGGATCACAATTGCACATTTTTCCTATCCACAGGATGGGGGGTAACTTGCTGATCTGTGGGGGTCTCATGTCCCGTCGTGCTCCTCACTGCAGGGGTCACTATGAATGCAGGCCCGCAGGGACATACCTGAGCGGGTGCCACCTGGGTGTGTTTGCACTGATACATTGTAACAACACGAGAGATGTGAGGCTGGTCTAGACTGGATACATTGTAACAAGCCCTCAGCTGTGAGAAGCGTTGGGTCTGTCGGGGATGGAAATAAGAATGGCGCTCTGAATAGCTTACGCCGGATTGGTCAGTGACATTAACCCCTTCACTCTTCCAGCATGCCAACGAAGACGTGGAGCGGATGCTGCTAGGAAACAAGTGCGACATGGAGGACAAGAGAGTGGTGCCCAAAGCAAAAGGAGAGCAGGTGAGAATGTGACCCCTCAGGGGTCCGGACGCACCCTACGGGGGTCCTGTGTGCAGCGCCTGCCATCTCTGCCGAGGGCAGGCATTGTATGGCGCCTGTGAGGTGCGCTGCTGCACGGGGCTCCGCCGAACGCCCGCATACTCCTGCTCCGGCATCTCCTCTAAATCTATAGCGCCGCCGCAGCATTAACCCCTTCCCTCCGCAGCGCCTTACAGGTTTCTTTTTTACCTCCCACCTTTCAAAATATCCTAACTTCCTTCCTGCAGTGACGCTGCTGCAGCGCAGCTTTTGTCTTTTCAGTGGTCCCAATCCCACAGCGATGGGCCCGGATATTAATACTGCGCCGGCGCCCCTCCAGCGCTCGGCCTCGTGTCAGCCGGCATTTATGACTCTGCACTTGGCTAGAGCCAAGAATGTTAATGGTGACCTAACGCCGCGCTGGTGGCCACTACTGGGGGAATGTAGTATTGCACATGGCTGTCCTGGGAACTGGAATGGGCAGAGACGGGCGCAGCAGCGGATGCTTCCACCATCGCCTCACCTCATCACTGCAGCAGCCGCAGGGTCTATATGTACTCCAGTCACATCCAGAGCTGCATTTATACTGTCCTGTGGGAGCAGGCTGTACTGGATGGGATTTCCCGGCCCGCCGTCTCCTGCAGCCTCATGGGGTTGGAGGGACGTAATATATGGCAGCTTGGACAGCGCCACAGGTGGTGAGTCTGAAGGTGGCTCTAGTAATGCCCCGAGCGCCTCGCGGGGACCTCGCCGTCCATCCTAACGTCTGCCTTCTTTTCCCCCAGATCGCTCGAGAACACGGAATTAGGTTTTTTGAGACTAGCGCAAAAGCAAACGTAAACATTGAGAAGGCATTCCTCACGTTAGCAGAAGACATACTTCGAAAGGTAAAGCATGGTGGACGAGGGCATTATGTAAGCCTGTAGGCGGCGCCCTTGTTGGTTACATTCAGGTTACTCTATGAACGTTCACTTCTTGGCTGACTTTAAAGAATTCTCAGTTCTGTGAATGCAGCTGCAGTGTAGAGCAGGGAGGGTTTCCTCCTGGTTGCCATGGTTACTGGCAGGCTTGTGTATAACGGGTCGGTTCCATCCTTTTTACACACAAATATAAAAAAAACTACAGTGGAAATGTATTCAGGATCCGTTCATAACACAGAACAGCCCTCCTCCATTCTTTACACTGCAGGCTGCCTTCATGGAACTGAAGGATTGTGTGCAGGAGGAATAAGATTCCTCTTTCCTTGCCCCTTTAATGCATTAATCTTCTATGCTCCTGCCAGCCGCTGCAGCCTGCCCGTCCCCCGCTGGCTCCCTGGGGGCACCACATCACCCCGTTGCTGCCGTAAACCTCAAGCCGCACAAACACGGAGGGCAGACGGGCTGCAGCGGTTGCAGGAAGTCGACGAAGGACGGGAGTGACACAGGCTGCAGCTGCAGGCTCTACAGTTAGTCCTTAAAGGGGCAGTGCAGACTTAATAACTACCATGCATACAGAACTGGGGGTCCTGGATGACTGAGGGGTCTGCTGTACCTCTGAGGTAATTGCTCCATCCAGGGTTTGACTCCACCAGCAGAATAGTGAGTGCAGCTCTGGAGTATTATACAGGATGTAACTCATGAGCAGTACAGGATAAGTAATGTATGTACACAGTGACTCCACCAGCAGAATAGTGAGTGCAGCTCTGGGGTATAATACAGGATGTAACTCAGGGTCAGTACAGGATAAGTAATGTATGTACACAGTGACTCCACCAGCAGAATAGTGAGTGCAGCTCTGGAGTGTGATACAGGATGTAGCTCAGGATCAGTACAGGATAAGTAATGTATGTACACAGTGACTCCACCAGCAGAATAGTGAGTGCAGCTCTGGAGTATAATACAGGATGTAACTCAGGATCCGTACAGGATAAGTAATGTATGTACACAGTGACTCCACCAGCAGAATAGTGAGTGCAGCTCTGGGGTATAATACAGGATGTAACTCAGGATCAGTACAGGATAAGTAATGTATGTACACAGTGACTCCACCAGCAGAATAGTGAGTGCAGCTCTGGAGCATAATACAGGATGTAACTCAGGATCAGTACAGGATAAGTAATGTATGTACACAGTGACTCCACCAGCAGAATAGTGAGTGCAGCTCTGGAGTATAATGTAGGATGTAACTCAGGAGCAGTACAGGATAAGTAATATATGTATACAGTGACTCCACCAGCAGAATAGTGAGTGCAGCTCTAGAGTATAATATAGGATGTAACTCAGGATCAGTACAGGATAAGTAATGTATGTACACAGTGACTCCACCAGCAGAATAGTGAGTGCAGCTCTGGAGTATAATACAGGCTGTAACTCAGGAGCAGTACAGGATAAGTAATGTATGTACACAGTGACTCCTCCAGCAGAACAGTGAGTGCAGCTCTGGAGTATAATACAGGATGTAACTCAGGATCAGTACAGGATAAGTAATGTATGTACACAGTGACTCCACCAGCAGAATAGTGAGTGCAGCTCTGGAGTATAATACAGGATAAGTAATGTATGTACACAGTGACTCCACCAGCAGAATAGTGAGTGCAGCTCTGGAGTATAATACAGGATGTAACTCAGGATCAGTACAGGATAAGTAATGTATGTATATAGTGACTCCACCAGCAGAATAGTGAGTGCAGCTCTGCAGTATAATACCCGATCAGTACAGGTTAATGCCCCATATGCCTGCACCAATTTGCCGCTGTTGCCTATTTTGACTGCTGTGCCCCCTGTAATGCCCGTTTCCCTCCCTTGTCTTGCAGACTCCAGTCAAAGAACCCAACAGTGAGAATGTAGATATCAGCAGCGGTGGAGGCGTCACAGGCTGGAAGAGCAAATGTTGTTGAGTCTTTTATTTGCGACATTCACCATCACTGTCCCCCCCCCCCCCCCCCTCCTGCCCTCCGCAGCATAAACCACTCTACCCTATGGCGCCCTCCATCTAACCCTCCCTGATGAATGTCCCAGCTCCCTCTATCATATTAACATTCATCTATAAGAGTGCTTGCCGGTATCTCACATTTCTCCAAACGGACGACGGTAGACGATGACACCTCCACCCCCAGGAACGGGTTCAGCAAAATCATGTTTGTGACATATATATCATTTTAAAGCTCCCACCCCCCTTCCCCCACGCCACCCCCATCACTACATTTTGGTTGTATCCTATGCCCCTCCCCCCTCTTTTCCCCTCCCCTTTCGTTCTGTTATCACTAAAGAAAAAAAAGTAAAAAAAAGTGAGATGGTGTCACGTGCGGCGAGTTCTGCTCTTCTGTTCTGGATAAAACGATGTGTACCACAATAAAAGTTAGACTGAACCTCTACTTCTGTATCCATGGGGGAGGGGCGGGGGCACATATCTTTGGTTATCTTTTGGGTTTGTTTTATGTGACCTGTACACAAATGGCTGCTGTAACCTCAGTCTGCAAATAGATCTGTCTGTATATCGGCCGTGGGTGGTTTGGTTATTTAAGGAAGCTCACTACATACAGAAATATACAGCCACCACTAGGGGGAGCTCACTACATACAGATATATACAGCCACCACTAGGGGGAGCTCACTACATACAGATATATACAGCCACCACTAGGGGAGCTCACTACATACAGAAATATACAGCCACCACTAGGGGGAGCTCACTACATACAGAAATATACAGCCACCACTAGGGGGAGCTCACTACATACAGAAATATACAGCCACCACTAGGGGGAGCTCACTACATACAGAAATATACAGCCACCACTAGGGGGAGCTCACTAGATACAGATATATACAGCCACCACTAGGAGGAGCTCACTACATACAGAAATATACAGCAACCACTAGGGGGAGCTCACTACATACAGATATATACAGCCACCACTAGGGAGAGCTCAGTACATAGAGAAATATACAGCCACCACTAGGGGGAGCTCTCTACGTACAGATATATATACAGCCACCACTAGGGGGAGCTCACTACATACAGAAATATACAGCCACCACTAGGGGGAGCTCACTACATACAGAAATATACAGCCACCACTAGGGGGAGCTCACTACATACAGAAATATACAGCCACCACTAGGGGGAGCTCACTACATACAGAAATATACAGCCACCACTAGGGGGAGCTCACTAGATACAGAAATATACAGCCACCACTAGGGGGAGCTCACTAGATACAGATATATACAGCCACCACTAGGAGGAGCTCACTACATACAGAAATATACAGCAACCACTAGGGGGAGCTCACTACATACAGATATATACAGCCACCACTAGGGAGAGCTCAGTACATAGAGAAATATACAGCCACCACTAGGGGGAGCTCTCTACGTACAGATATATATACAGCCACCACTAGGGGAGCTCACTACATACAGAAATATACAGCCACCACTAGGGGGAGCTCACTACATACAGAAATATACAGCCACCACTAGGGGGAGCTCACTACATACAGAAATATACAGCCACCACTAGGGGGAGCTCACTAGATACAGAAATATACAGCCACCACTAGGAGGAGCTCACTACATACAGAAATATACAGCAACCACTAGGGGGAGCTCACTAGATACAGATATATACAGCCACCACTAGGAGGAGCTCACTACATACAGAAATATACAGCAACCACTAGGGGGAGCTCACTACATACAGATATATACAGCCACCACTAGGGAGAGCTCAGTACATAGAGAAATATACAGCCACCACTAGGGGGAGCTCACTACATACAGATATATACAGCCACCACTAGGAGGAGCTCACTACATACAGAAATATACAGCAACCACTAGGGGGAGCTCACTACATACAGATATATACAGCCACCACTAGGGAGAGCTCAGTACATAGAGAAATATACAGCCACCACTAGGGGGAGCTCTCTACGTACAGATATATATACAGCCACCACTAGGGGAGCTCACTACATACAGAAATATACAGCCACCACTAGGGGGAGCTCACTACATACAGAAATATACAGCCACCACTAGGGGGAGCTCACTAGATACAGAAATATACAGCCACCACTAGGAGGAGCTCACTACATACAGAAATATACAGCAACCACTAGGGGGAGCTCACTAGATACAGATATATACAGCCACCACTAGGAGGAGCTCACTACATACAGAAATATACAGCAACCACTAGGGGGAGCTCACTACATACAGATATATACAGCCACCACTAGGGAGAGCTCAGTACATAGAGAAATATACAGCCACCATTAGGAGGAGCTCACTACATACAGATATATACAGCCAGCACTAGGGGGGAGCTCACTACATGCAGATAATTACCGCTACCACTAGGGGGAGCTCACTACATGCAGATATATACAGCCACCACTAGGAGGAGTTCATTAGGTACGGATATGTAGAGCTACCACTAGGAGGAGCTCACTATGTACAGATATATACAGGTACCACTAGGGGGAGCTCACTACGTACAGATGTATACAGCCACCACTAGGGGGTGCTCACTACATACAGATATATACAGCCACCACTAGGGGGAGCTCATTACATACAGATATATACAGCCACCACTAGGGGGAGCTCACTACATACAGATATGTACAGCCATCAGTCGGAGGAGCTCTCTACGTACAGATACATACAGCCACCACTAGGGGGCGCTCACTGTATACCGATGTATGCAGCCACCACTAGGGGAGCTCACTGTATACCGATGTATGCAGCCACCACTAGGGGAGCTCACTGTATACCGATATATACAGCCACCACTAGGGGGAGCTCACTACATACAGAAATATACAGCCACCACTAGGGGGAGCTCACTAAATGCAGAAATATACAGCCACCACTAGGGGGAGCTCACTAAATGCAGAAATATACAGCCACCACTAGGGGGAGCTCTCTACGTACAGATGTATACAGCCACCACTAGGGGGAGCTCTCTACGTACAGATGTATACAGCCACCACTAGGGGGAGCTCTCTACGTACAGATGTATACAGCCACCACTAGGGGGAGCTCTCTACGTACAGATGGATACAGCCACCAATGGGGGAGCTCTCTACGTACAGATGGATACAGCCACCAATGGGGGGAGCTCTCTACGTACAGATGGATACAGCCACCAATGGGGGAGCTCTCTACGTACAGATGTATACAGCCACCACTAGGGGGAGCTTTCTGTGTACAGATGTGTACAGCCACCACTAGGGGGAGCTCTCTGCGTACAGATGTATACAGCCACCACTAGGGGGAGCTCTCTGCGTACAGATGTATACAGCCGCCACTAGATAATTCCTATTGATGTGAAGCTTCAGCTGGGATGATTACTCTCTTGGTCTTGTGTTTCCCTTCAGGGTTAATTTTCTTCACCCCTTTTTGGGAATGGTTTCCACGGCTGTTAGTCACGGTTTCCTCTGGGGTGCCTGAACATGTTCTGTTTTGATGATATGCGCCGCCGTGTGTGCGGTCCGGGCCGCAGGAGCCGTCATATCATCCAGGCGGCCGCAGTCTAAGTGCAGGTAGTACGTAAAGGGTTTGGGTATATATTAGGACACGGGGTTCGGGGGTCTTGACTAACCACAAGGACTGAAGCCAATGCTCTTTGCAGTAGTCCTAACAGATGTGGGCTGTCTATATATTACACAAGGCGGGCTCCCATGTTGTACCACACCTCTGCTGTATCTGCACTGGTCTGCTGCTTGCTGTGGTGGCTGCGCTCTAGATGAGGTCCTCCATCATTGATCCGGGTTCAGTCCCGCGGACTGTTGGCTTATGTTCTATCGAGGGACAAACAAAGTGGAGTTTTGGGGAAAGTGTCTTTTATGGGTCTGCTGACCTCCGCTTGGCTCCTCATAGTCCTCTATGGAGAGTTTGCTACGTCCCCGCAGTGAGGTAGAGCTTGGCGGGAGGGCAGCGCCGCTCTCGGGCTCTGTGGGGGTCTCGGTGCCCATTACCTATGCTGCTGTTCTGGGGATGCCCCTTTTAGGTTGAAGCCTCAGGCTTTCTGGTGCAGGTCAGAACGTGTTGCCCTCCCACAGCGTCGCCCTGCTGCCAGGCGCATCGTGTGCCACCGGATCCCACCGCCGAGAGCAGACAAGTCTGGGCGCCATCGTCCTGGAAGTTACTCTGCAGTGAGGATGAAGTGTCCAGTGGTCAAAGATGCAGCAAATGGCGCAGAGACCCGTCTGCCCGTGCGTGGCTCACTGGTGAGCGTGATGTCCGTCCGAGAGGCTCAGTATCGGGCTTGTAGTCCTGTGAGTTTCCTTGCAAGTGCGACACGTTTTATATTTACACAGAAGATCCGTCCTGCCGCTTGTGCGCAAGAAAGACTACAGGAAATGCTTCGTGTCCGTTTAATCGCGTATTTCATGGACTGAATTAAATCTGTCCGTGTAAAGGAGCGCCGCGGCTTCACTTACACCAGCGGGCCCAGCAGCTCCCCGGGGGGCTCATCCACACTTACCGCGTCTACACGCCGCGGCTGCACTCACACCAGCGGGCCCAGCAGCTCCCCGGGGGGCTCATCCACACTTACTGCGTCTACACGCCGCGGCTGCACTCACACCAGCGGGCCCAGCAGCTCTCCGGGGGGCTCATCCACACTTGCCGCGGCTGCACTCACACCAGCGGGCCCAGCAGCTCCCCGGGGGGCTCATCCACACTTACCGCGTCTGCACGCCGCGGCTGCACTCACACCAGCGGGCCCAGCAGCTCCCCGGGGGGCTCATCCACACTTACTGCGTCTACACGCCGCGGCTGCACTCACACCAGCGGGCCCAGCAGCTCCCCGGGGGGCTCATCCACACTTACCGCGTCTACACGCCGCTGCCGGATGGGAGTTTTCTGCAGTCTCAGTAAGACTTGCTGCAGTCCCTCCATCGTGTAGCGTTGCGGCTGGAGAACAATCGCCGTGTCAGGAGATCCGCGGACAGTAACCACTCTATGGCCCTCTGAGGAAAATCTCCCGTGTCGACCTGCAGCCTTATGACCAGGACTGATTCACTGACCGCAAGCAGAGATCTTGAATTTAAGACTAGACCAGTCCTTTGTCATTAGAACCATTTTTAACCCCTCATTACCCCCAACACTCTTGTATCACCCTGGATGTGCTGCAGCGCCGCCTGCTGGTGCCGTATGTATTAACAATTGATTTACTTCTAGGTATCTTCATCTTAGTGATTGAGCCGTCACCATGGAAACAGAACGTTCAATGGAAGGAAACACATTAGACACCGACACTTGGGAGACTTCACTCCTCGTATGTCGTCAATATGCGGGGGTCATCAATCCAGCTGGGGGCGAATTATCAGGGGTGCAGGCAGCAGCTCTTATGGGGCCCCACAACTAAGGGGTCCATCACCATGCCATTATCTGTACTCCAATACATAGGACTGCAGGTCATATGTACTATAAGATCTGTACTCAACGCATTGATAGATCTCTGGCTGTGGTCTTACATAGGACTGCAGCTGGTGGAGGACTTCTCTGACCTGCTCCTATGAGCAGAGATCCCAGTATGGCCGGAGCTTAGCACTGGCTTTATGATCAGTGTTGGCTAAAGCTGATGTCCTATCGCCCTCTGCTGGCAGTTAGATTAATTACTGTCTTCTCCAGTGCCTCTGCTGCTTCCCTCTCACTCGGTACCTTTTCCATGATGTGTGAGGCTTTTACCTCAGTCAGACTGTCACCTTAATAGCCCTTTTCAGCTACACCGTGCCAACAGAGCCATATATAAGACAATCACCCATTCCCAGAAATAGCCTATTATCGACCCCACAATAGTAGAGCCCCTTTGGCACTAAGTCACACCCTTTGCGCCCCCTCACAGTAATAGTGTGTTTAAGTGACACCCTCTCAGTAATGGTGGCTCTCAGTGACCCCCTGATAACAATGCTCTCTGTAATAGTGCCCCTCAGTGACCTCCTCACAGTAATAGTGCCCCTCAGTGACCCCCTTACAGTAATAGTGCCCTTTAGTGATCCTCTGATAGTAATAGTGTGATTTAGTGATCCCCCCTCTCAGTAATAGTACCCCTAAGTGACCCCCTCCCAGCAGTGCTTCGCTCAGTAATAGTGCCCCTCAGTGACCCCCTCACAGTAATAGTGCCCCTCAGTGACCCCCTCACAGTAATAGTGCCCCTCAGTGACCCCCTCACAGTAATAGTGCCCCTCAGTGACCCCCTCACAGTAATAGTGCCCCTCAGTGACCCCCTCACAGTAATAGTGCCCCTCAGTGACCCCCTCACAGTAATGGTGTCCCCCAGTGACCTCCTCACAGTAATGGTGTCCCCCAGTGACCTCCTCACAGTAATGGTGCCCCTCAGTGACGACCTCACAGTAATAGTGTCCTCAGTGACCTCCTCACAGTAATAGTGCCCCTCAGTGACCACCTCACAGTAATAGTGCCCTCAGTGACCCCCTCACAGTAATAGTGCCCCTGAGTGACCTCCTCACAGTAATAGTGCCCCTGAGTGACCTCCTCACAGTAATAGTGCCCCTCAGTGACCCCCTCACAGTAATAGTGACCCTCAGTGACCCCCTCACAGTAATAGTGCCCCTCAGTGACCCCCTTACAGTAATAGTGCCCTTTAGTGATCCTCTGATAGTAATAGTGTGATTTAGTGATCCCCCCCTCTCAGTAATAGTACCCCTAAGTGACCCCCTCACAGCAGTGCTCCGCTCAGTAATAGTGCCTTTTAGTGATCCTCTCCCAGGAATAGTGTGATTCAGTGATAGTAATTGTGCCCCTGACAGCCCCTCTCCTCACAGTAATAGTGTCCTGTAGTGACACAGGGGTGGTGTGTTTCAGTGACCCCTTATAATAGTGCCCCTCACACTAATAGTGCCCTTTAGTGACCATTGTACAGAAATAGTGTGTTTCTTGTCAGGAATATCGGGCATACAGTGGGTAGTAGCTGCCCCTAGGAGGCCACATAAAGCTTGAACAAACGTTGGCTCCTTGTGTCCGCTGTACCCCTTCCTGCCTGATGGGGAAGGACAGTTTCAGCTTTATGGAGGTCCAACATGGCATGTCTGCGAGAAGAGGTGTTTCATTTTGCCAAGATAAACAGGGGTTGTGGGTTTATGCCTTCCTACCCTTCCCCCAGGGCAGTGGGAAAGCAGCAGCCTCGTAGCTCACTTGTTCCCCACTCCTGAAGGTGATTGGCACTGCCATCCAGGCGCGCTGACCCTCCACTACCGTGCAGCCTGCTCCGCGCCCCGTTTTACGGAAGATGCACAACCTATAATACCTACCCAGGGGGGGACTCCTTGTATGCGTCCCAAGGTATCCTGCATCCCCAATATTCCTATAATACCCCCCCAGGGGGACTCCTCGTGTGCGGCCCACTGTATCCTGTATCCCCGATATTCCTATATTACCCCCCCAGGGGGACTCCTCGTGTGCGGCCCACTGTATCCTGTATTCCCGCTATTCCTATATTACCCACCCAAGGGGACTCTTCATGTGCGTCCTACTGTATCCTGTATCCCCGATATTCCTATATTACCCTCCCAGGGGGACTCCTTGTATGCGTCCCACTGTATCCTGTATCCCCGATATTCCTATATTACCCTCCGAGGGGGACTCCTTGTACGCTTCCCGCTGTATCCCGTATCCCCGATATTCCTATTATACCCACCCAGGGGGGACTCCTTGTGTGCGGCCCACTGTATCCTGTATCCCCGATATTCCTATTATACCCAGCCAGTGAGACTCTTCGTGTACGGCCCACTGTATCCCCGATATTCCTATTATACCCCCCCAGGGGGACTCCTCGTGTGCGGCCCACTGTATCCTGTATCCCCGCTATTCCT
This sequence comes from Eleutherodactylus coqui, assembly GCF_035609145.1. Lineage (NCBI taxonomy): Eukaryota > Metazoa > Chordata > Amphibia > Anura > Eleutherodactylidae > Eleutherodactylus > Eleutherodactylus coqui. The sequence continues at coordinate 19,425,750 of NC_089837.1, read as the reverse complement.
ATATTACCCACGGAAGGGGACTCCTCGCGTGCGGCCCACTGTATCCTGTATCCCCGATATTCCTATAATACCCACCCAAGGGGACTCTTCATGTGCGTCCTACTGTATCCTGTATCCCCGATATTCCTATATTACCCACCCAGGGGGACTCCTTGTGTGCGGCCTACTGTATCCTGTATCCCCGATATTCCTATAATACCCCCCCCCCCAGTGGGACTCCTCGTGTGCGGCCCACTGTATCCTGTATCCCCGATATTCCTATTATACCCACCCAGGGGGTCTCCTCGTGTGCATCCCACTGTATCCTGTATCCCCGATATTCCTATTATACCCACCCAGGGGGTCTCCTCGTGTGCGGCCCACTGTATCCTGTATCTTCGATATTCCTATTATACCCCCCCAGGGGGACTCCTCGTGTGCATCCCACTGTATCCTGTATCCCCGCTATTCCTATATTACCCACGGAAGGGGACTCCTCGCGTGCGGCCCACTGTATCCTGTATCCCCGATATTCTTATAATACCCTCCCAGGGGGACTCCTCGTGTGCGGCTCACTGTATCCCGTATCCCCGATATTCCTATATTACCCACCCAGGGGGACTCCTTGTGTGCGGCCTACTGTATCCTGTATCCCCGATATTCCTATAATACCCCCCCAGTGGGACTCCTCGTGTGCGGCCCACTGTATCCTGTATCCCCGATATTCCTATTATACCCACCCAGGGGGTCTCCTCGTGTGCGGCCCACTGTATCCCGTATCCTCGATATTCCTATAATACCCACCCAGGGCGACTCCTCGTATACGGGCCACAGTATACTGTATCCCCGATATTCCTATAATACCCTCCCAGGAGGACTCCTCGTGTGCGGCCCACTGTATCCTGTATCCCCGATATTCCTATAATACCCACCCAGGGGGACTCCTCGTGTGCGGCCCACTGTATCCTGTATCCCTGATATTCCTATAATACCCTCCCAAGGGGACTCCTCGTGTGCGGCCCGCTGTATCCCGGATCCCAGATATTCCTCTAATACCCATTCAGGGGGACTCCCTGTGTGCGTCCCACTGTATCCTGTATCCCCGATATTCCTATAATACCCATCCAGGGAGACTCCTTGTGTGCGGCCCACTGTATCCCCGATATTCCTATAATACCCACCCAGGGGGACTCCTCGTGTGCGGCCCACTGTATCCTGTATCCCCGATATTCCTATATTACCCACCCAGGGGGACACCTTGTGTGCGGCCTACTGTATCCCCGATATTCCTATAATACCCACCCAGGGGGACTCCTTGCGTGCATCCCACTGTATCCCCGATATTCCTATAATACCCACCCAGGGGGACTCCTCGTGTGCGGCCCACTGTATCCTGTATCCCTGATATTCCTATAATACCCCACCAGGGGGACTCCTTGTGTGCGGCCCACTGTATCCCGTATCCCCGATATTCCTATAATACCCACCCAGGGGGACTCCTCGTGTGCGGCCTACTGTATCCTGTATCCCCGATATTCCTATAATACCCTCCCAGGGGGACTCCTCGTGTGCGGCTCACTGTATCCCGTATCCCCGATATTCCTATATTACCCACCCAGGGGAACTTCTCGTGTGCGGCCCACTGTATCCTGTATCCCCGATATTCCTATAATACCCACCCAGGGGGACTCCTCGTGTGCGGCCCACTGTATCCTGTATCCCCGATATTCCTATATTACCCACCCAGGGGGACTCCTCGTGTGCGGCCCCCTGTATCCCCGATATTCCTATAATACCCACCCAGGGGGACTCCTCGTGTGCGGCCCACTGTATCCCCGATATTCCTATAATACCCTCCCAAGGGGGACTCCTCGTGTGCGGCCCACTGTATCCTGTATCCCCGATATTCCTATAATACCCACCCAGGGGGACTCCTCGTGTGCGGCCCACTGTATCCTGTATCCCCGATATTTCTATAATACCCTCCCAAGGGGACTCCTCGTGTGCGGCCCGCTGTATCCCGGATCCTAGATATTCCTCTAATACCCATTCAGGGGGACTCCCTGTGTGCGTCCCACTGTATTCTGTATCCCCGATATTCCTATATTACCCTCCCAAGGGGACTCCTCGTGTGCGGCCCACTGTATCCCGGATCCCAGATATTCCTATAATACCCATCCAGGGGGACTCCTTGTGTGCGGCCCGCTGTATCCTGTATCCCCGATATTCCTATAATACCCACCCAGGGGGACTCCCTGTGTGCGGCCCACTGTATCCTGTATCCCTGATACTCCTATAATACCCACCCAGGGGGACTCCTTGTGTGCGGCCCACTGTATCCTGTATCCCCGATATTTCTATAATAACCACCCAGGGGGACTCCTCGTGTGCGGCCCACTGTATCCCGTATCCCCGATATTCCTATAATACCCACCCAGGGGGACTCCCCATGTGCGGCCCACTGTATCCTGTATCCCCGATATTCCTATAATACTCCTTGTGTGCGGCCCTCTGTATCCTGTATCCCTGATATTCCTATATTATCCACCCAGGGGGGCTCCTTGTATGCGGCCCGCTGTATCCTGTATCCCTGATATTCCTATATTATCCACCCAGGGGGGCTCCTTGTATGCGGCCCACTGTATCCTGTATCCCTGATATTCCTGACAAGAGAATGGGATGTGTTACTTACCATAAACTCCTTTTCTTGACCAGGATGTCGGGGATACTGCACCCCCCTTATTGTGTTACCAGGGTAGGTGGCTCCCTGTTGGACCATCGGTGCTCAGATCTCACATGGTGTCACTAGTATCATACTGTTTGTACCGTGTTATTGTATGTCATGTTCATGCATCCAGCCTCAGTCCCACTCATTGCCATAGAAGCTTCTAGACATCCTGAAGCTTGGGATATATAATGCATCCTAATATATAATTGTACACCCGCCGCCCGCTCTGACATTACACCCAAATCATTAATACCTGAATCCACTTAGAGAGAGTTTAGGAATAGATAAAACTCAGTTGGATTACCTCCCTGTCATGACTCCAGTCACCACTAGAGGGAGGCAGAGTCCTGCCTTACTCCCATAGGTCGGACCTCCGGTGTATGAACTGGATAGGTGTATGTATGAGCGATGACTATGGGGTGAAGCCTCTGTACTTATCGGGGTAATTTAACCCTTTCGTCCTTTTCTTTTTACCCCTTTCCCCTTCTTTCTCTTCTTCTTCTCCTCCTCCTTCTTTTCTCATCTTCTTTTCCTCCTCCTCCTCCTTCTTTTCTCATCTTCTTTTCCTCCTCCTCCTCCTCCTCCTCCTCCTCCTCCTCCTCCTCCTCCTCCTTCTTTTCTCATCTTCTTTTCCTCCTCCTCCTCCTCCTCCTCCTTCTTTTCTCATCTTCTTTTCCTCATCCTCCTCCTCCTCCTCCTTCTTTTCTCATCTTCTTTTCCTCCTCCTCCTCCTTCTTTTCTCATCTTCTCTTCTTCTTCCTTTTGTCTTTCTGCTTTTTTTTGTTTTCTTTTTAATGGAAGAAGACTCTTAGGTAAACCAGCCGCAGCTTCAGCTTCACCCCAAGCACATGTTTAGCCGTGTTTGACCCCAGCAGGGCGCTGTTGTTTCCTTCTGCCTAGGACTGAGCACAGCCTAAACGTACTATATGCATCCTATAGGTGCGATGAGCAGCTGATCATGGGGGTGACGGGCGCGCCTACAGCAGTGCTGCAGTATAGAAGGGGTGAACGTGGCTCATTAGGGGTGAAGCAGACCCTATGATGACTGATTTACTACTACAGGCAGGAATGTGCCCTGGGGGTGGCAGAGGCCCCCATGGCGGTGCCAGTTTTGAGAAGGAAGTGGTTAAGGATGTAAAGAAGCCACATAAGAGGTTGAGGGCATATCCTGTGTAAGCCCCTATGCTATATACCATCAAAGGAGCTCCATGCAGGTAGCCTTCTGTCTTGTGTATTGGGCGAGGCTAATGATGTCAGTCACTTCTTTACCTGGCTCCATGGAGGGACAAGTTCTGCACTGATGGGCTCAATCATCTATATGGGGGCTGCCCTACCCCAAGGTGTTGCCCTACTGCCCAGTGGCTCCGTCTGTCCTGGTATGCATGTTCACCACCCCTATATACATGTGTGTACACAGTCAGACATCACATATGATGCCCAGAGTGGACATACTAATACATCTTTCATACATCCAGTGTGCCTGTAAGTGGATAGACATCACACACTGCAGCCTGAGCTCTTAAGGAATTAGCAGTTACCCATCCACTTATCTTACTTGTATGCCCCCCACCCAAACCTTCTGCAGGATCAATACCCCCACCATCCCATCACTGGAAGCTCGCAGGTCGTGAGTGGTTTAACCCCTTAATTGCAGCCTATTGCATCAGCAATTCTGTTTCATGATTCATTATTACCATCAGCAAGTAACACAGCAGCATGATGGAGGGTGTAGTGCTGGGGGGGTACTTGAGATAATATCACACATGACAGGATTAGATACACATCAGCAGACAGTATCACACAGGATGGGATTAGATACACAGGATAGGATTAGATACACGGATCAGCAGACAGTATCACACATGTTAGGATTAGATACATGGCTCATCTGATAGCATCACACATGACAGGATTAGATACACAGCTCAGCAAACAGTATCACACAAAATAGTATTAGATACACAGCTCAGAAGACAGCATCACACAGGATAGGATTAGATACAGAGCTCGGCAGACAGTATCACACAGGATAGGATTAGATACACAGCTCAGAAGACAGTATCACACAGGATAGGATTAGATACATGGCTCAGCAGACAGTATCATACAGGACAGGATTAGATACACGGCTCCGCAGACAGTATCACACAAGATAGGATTAGATACACAGCTCAGAAGACAGTATCACACAGGATAGGATTAGATACACAGCTCAGAAGGATGTATCACACAGGATAGGATTAGATACACAGCTCAGAAGGATGTATCACACAGGATAGGATTAGAAACAAGGTTCAGCAGACAGTATCATACAGGATAGGATTAGATACAAGGCTCAGCAGACAGTATCGCACAAGATAGGATTAGATACACAGCTCAGCAGACAGTATCACACAGGATAGGATTAGATACACAGCTCAGCAGACAGTATCACACAGAATAGGATTGGATACACAGCTCAGCAGACAGTATCACACAGGATAGGATTAGATACACGGCTCAGCAGACAGTATCACACAGGATAGGATTAGATACACGGCTCAGCAGACAGTATCACACAGAATAGGATTAGATACACGGCTCAGCAGACAGTATCACACAGGATAGGATTAGATACACGGCTCAGCAGACAGTATCACACATGATGGGATTAGATACACAACTCAGCAAACAGTATCACACAGGATAGGATTAGACGCACAGCTCAGAAGACAGTATCACACAGGATAGGATTAGATACACAGCTCAGCAGACAGTATCACACATGTTAGGATGAGATACACGGCTCCGCAGACAGTATCACACAGGATAGTATTAGATACACAGCTCAGCAGACAGTATCACACATGTTAGGATGAGATACACGGCTCCGCAGACAGTATCACACAAGATAGGATTAGATACACGGCTCGGCAGACAGTATCACACAGGATAGGATTAGATACACGGCTCCGCAGACAGTATCACACAAGATAGGATTAGATACACGGCTCCGCAGACAGTATCACACAGGATAGGATTAGATACACGGCTCAGCAGACAGTATCACACAGGATAGGATTAGATACACGGCTCCGCAGACAGTATCACACATGATAGGATTAGATACACAGCTCAGCAGACAGTATCACACAGGATAGGATTAGATACACGGTTTAGCAAACAGTATCACACAGGATAGGATTAGATACACGGCTCAGCAGACAGTATCACACAGGATAGGATTAGATACACAGCTCAGCAGACAGTATCACACAGGATAGGATTAGATACACAGCTCAGCAGACAGTATCACACAGGATAGGATTAGATACACAGCTCAGCAGACAGTATCACACAGGACAGGATTAGATACACAGCTCAGCAGACAGTATCACACAGGATAGGATTAGATACACAGCTCAGCAGACAGTATCGCACAGGATAGGATTAGATACACGGCTCAGCAAACAGTATCACACAGGATAGGATTAGATACACAGCTCAGCAAACAGTATCACACAAGATAGGATTAGATACACAGCTCAGAAGACAGTATCACACAGGATAGGATTAGATACACGGCTCAGCAGACAGTATCACACAGGATAGGATTAGATACACATTAGCAGACAGTATCACACAGAATAGGATGAGATACACGGCTCCGCAGACAGTATCACACAAGATAGGATTAGATACACAGCTCAGCAAACCGTATCACACAAGATAGGATTAGATACACAGCTCAGAAGACAGTATCATACAGGATAGGATTAGATACACGGCTCAGCAGACAGTATCACACAGGATAGGATTAGATACACAGGATACGATTAGATACACAGCTCAGCAGACAGTATCACACAGGATAGGATTAGATACACGGCTCAGCAGACAGAATCACACATGATGGGATTAGATACACAGCTCAGGAGACAGTATCACACATGACAGGAGTAGATACATGGCTCATCTGATAGCATCACACAGGATAGGATTAGATACACGGCTCAGCAGACAGTATCACACAAGATAGGATTAGATACACAGCTCAGCAGACAGTATCACACAGGATAGGATTAGATACACGGCTCAGCAGACAGTATCACACAGGATAGGATTAGATACACAGCTCAGCAGACAGTATCACACAGGATAGGATTAGATACACGGCTCAGCAGACAGTATCACACAGGATGGGATTAGATACAGCAGCTCAGCAGACAGTATCACACAGGATAGGATGAGATACACAGCTCAGCAGACAGCATCACACAGGATAGGATTAGATACACGGCTCAGCAGACAGTATCACACAGGATAGGATTAGATACACAGCTCAGCAGACAGTATCACACATGATGGGATTAGATACACAGCTCAGCAGACAGTATCACACAGGATAGGATTAGATACACAGCTCAGCCGTCAGTATTACACAGGAGAGGATTAGATACACGGCTCAGCAGACAGTATCACACATGATGGGATTAGATACACAGCTCAGCAGACAGTATCACACAGGATAGGATTAGATACACGGCTCCGCAGACAGTATCACACAAGATAGGATTAGATACACAGCTCAGCAGACAGTATCACACAGGATAGGATTAGATACACAGGATAGGATTAGATACACAGCTCAGCAGACAGTATCACACAGGATAGGATTAGATACACATTAGCAGACAGTATCACACAGGATAGGATTAGATACACAGCTCAGCAAACAGTATCACACAGGATAGGATTAGATACACAGCTCAGAAGACAGTATCACACAGGATAGGATTAGATACACAGCTCAGCAGACAGTATCACGCAGGATAGGATTAGATACACATTAGCAGACAGTATCACACAGAATAGGATGAGATACACGGCTCCGCAGACAGTATCACACAAGATAGGATTAGATACACAGCTCAGAAGACCGTACCACGCAGGATAGGATTAGATACACATTCAGCAGACAGTTTCACAGAAGATAGGATTAGATACACAGCTCAGCAGACAGTATCACACAGGATAGGATTAGATACACGGCTCAGCAGACAGTATCACACAGGATGGGATTAGATACACAGCTCAGCAGACAGTATCACACGTTAGGATTAGATACATGGCTCAGCAGACAGTATCACACAAGATAGGATTAGATACACAGCTCAGCAAACCGTATCACACAAGATAGGATTAGATACACAGCTCAGAAGACAGTATCACACAGGATAGGATTAGATACACAGGATAGGATTAGATACACAGCTCAGCAGACAGTATCACACAGGATAGGATTAGATACACAGGATAGGATTAGATACACAGCTCAGCAGACAGTATCACACAGGATAGGATTAGATACACGGCTCAGCAGACAGAATCACACATGATGGGATTAGATACACGGCTCAGCAGACAGTATCACACAGGATAGGATTAGATACATGGCTCAGCAGACAGTATCACACAGGATAGGATTAGATACACAGCTCAGGAGACAGTATCACACAGGATAGGATTAGATACACGGCTCAGCAGACAGTATCACACAGGATAGGGTTAGATACACGGCTCAGCAGACAGTATCACACATGACAGGAGTAGATACATGGCTCATCTGATAGCATCACACAGGATAGGATTAGATACACGGCTCAGCAGACAGTATCACACAAGATAGGATTAGATACACAGCTCAGCAGACAGTATCACACAGGATGGGATTAGATACACAGCTCAGCAGACAGTATCACACAGGATAGGATTAGATACACGGCTCAGCAGACAGTATCACACAGGATAGGATTAGATACACAGCTCAGCAGACAGTATCACACAGGATAGGATTAGATACACGGCTCAGCAGACAGTATCACACAGGATGGGATTAGATACAGCAGCTCAGCAGACAGTATCACACAGGATAGGATGAGATACACAGCTCAGCAGACAGCATCACACAAGATAGGATTAGATACACAGCTCAGCAGACAGTATCACACAGGATAGGATTAGATACACGGCTCAGCAGACAGTATCACACAGGATAGGATTAGATACACAGCTCAGCAGACAGTATCACACAGGATAGGATTAGATACACGGCTCAGCAGACAGTATCACACAGGATGGGATTAGATACAGCAGCTCAGCAGACAGTATCACACAGGATAGGATGAGATACACGGCTCAGCAGACAGCATCACACAGGATAGGATTAGATACACGGCTCAGCAGACAGTATCACACAGGATAGGATTAGTTACACAGCTCAGCAGACAGTATCACACAGGATAGGATTAGATACACAGCTCAGCAGACAGTATCACACATGATGGGATTAGATACACGGCTCAGCAGACAGTATCACACAGGATAGGATTAGATACACAGCTCAGCCGTCAGTATTACACAGGAGAGGATTAGATACACGGCTCAGCAGACAGTATCACACATGATGGGATTAGATACACGGCTCAGCAGACAGTATCACACAGGATAGGATTAGATACACAGGATAGGATTAGATACACAGCTCAGCAGACAGTATCACACAGGATAGGATTAGATACACATTAGCAGACAGTATCACACAGGATAGGATTAGATACACAGCTCAGCAAACAGTATCACACAGGATAGGATTAGATACACAGCTCAGAAGACAGTATCACACAGGATAGGATTAGATACACAGCTCAGCAGACAGTATCACGCAGGATAGGATTAGATACACGGCTCAGCAGACAGTATCACACATGTTTGGATGAGATACACGGCTCCGCAGACAGTATCACACAAGATAGGATTAGATACACAGCTCAGCAAACAGTATCACACAAGATAGGATTAGATACACAGCTCAGAAGACAGTATCACACAGGATAGGATTAGATACATGGCTCAGCAGACAGTATCATACAGGACAGGATTAGATACACGGCTCCGCAGACAGTATCACACAAGATAGGATTAGATACACAGCTCAGAAGACAGTATCACACAGGATAGGATTAGATACACAGCTCAGAAGGATGTATCACACAGGATAGGATTAGATACACGGCTCAGCAGACAGTATCGCACAGGATAGGATTAGATACACAGCTCAGCAGACAGTATCACACAGGATAGGATTAGATACACAGGATAGGATTAGATACACAGCTCAGCAGACAGTATCACACAGGATAGGATTAGATACACGGCTCAGCAGACAGAATCACACATGATGGGATTAGATACACGGCTCAGCAGACAGTATCACACATGACAGGATTAGATACACGGTTTAGCAGACAGTATCACACAGGATAGGATTAGATACATGGCTCAGCAGACAGTATCACACAGGATAGGATTAGATACACAGCTCAGGAGACAGTATCACACAGGATAGGATTAGATACACGGCTCAGCAGACAGTATCACACAGGATAGGGTTAGATACACGGCTCAGCAGACAGTATCACACATGACAGGAGTAGATACATGGCTCATCTGATAGCATCACACAGGATAGGATTAGATACACGGCTCAGCAGACAGTATCACACAAGATAGGATTAGATACACAGCTCAGCAGACAGTATCACACAGGATGGGATTAGATACACAGCTCAGCAGACAGTATCACACAGGATAGGATTAGATACACGGCTCAGCAGACAGTATCACACAGGATAGGATTAGATACACAGCTCAGCAGACAGTATCACACAGGATAGGATTAGATACACGGCTCAGCAGACAGTATCACACAGGATGGGATTAGATACAGCAGCTCAGCAGACAGTATCACACAGGATAGGATGAGATACACAGCTCAGCAGACAGCATCACACAAGATAGGATTAGATACACAGCTCAGCAGACAGTATCACACAGGATAGGATGAGATACACAGCTCAGCAGACAGTATCACACAGGATAGGATTAGATACACGGCTCAGCAGACAGTATCACACAGGATAGGATTAGATACACGGCTCAGCAGACAGTATCACACAGGATGGGATTAGATACAGCAGCTCAGCAGACAGTATCACACAGGATAGGATGAGATACACAGCTCAGCAGACAGCATCACACAAGATAGGATTAGATACACAGCTCAGCAGACAGCATCACACAGGATAGGATTAGATACACGGCTCAGCAGACAGTATCACACAGGATAGGATTAGTTACACAGCTCAGCAGACAGTATCACACAGGATAGGATTAGATACACGGCTCAGCAGACAGTATCACACATGATGGGATTAGATACACGGCTCAGCAGACAGTATCACACAGGATAGGATTAGATACACAGCTCAGCCGTCAGTATTACACAGGAGAGGATTAGATACACGGCTCAGCAGACAGTATCACACATGATGGGATTAGATACACGGCTCAGCAGACAGTATCACACAGGATAGGATTAGATACACAGGATAGGATTAGATACACAGCTCAGCAGACAGTATCACACAGGATAGGATTAGATACACATTAGCAGACAGTATCACACAGGATAGGATTAGATACACAGCTCAGCAAACAGTATCACACAGGATAGGATTAGATACACAGCTCAGAAGACAGTATCACACAGGATAGGATTAGATACACAGCTCAGCAGACAGTATCACGCAGGATAGGATTAGATACACGGCTCAGCAGACAGTATCACACATGTTAGGATGAGATACACGGCTCCGCAGACAGTATCACACAAGATAGGATTAGATACACAGCTCAGCAAACAGTATCACACAAGATAGGATTAGATACACAGCTCAGAAGACAGTATCACACAGAATAGGATTAGATACATGGCTCAGCAGACAGTATCATACAGGACAGGATTAGATACACGGCTCCGCAGACAGTATCACACAAGATAGGATTAGATACACAGCTCAGAAGACAGTATCACACAGGATAGGATTAGATACACAGCTCAGAAGGATGTATCACACAGGATAGGATTAGATACACGGCTCAGCAGACAGTATCGCACAGGATAGGATTAGATACACAGCTCAGCAGACAGTATCACACATGATAGGATTAGATACATGGCTCAGCAGACGGTATCACACAGGATAGGATTAGATACACAGCTCAGAAGGATGTATCACACAGGATAGGATTAGATACAAGGCTCAGCAGACAGTATCGCACAAGATAGGATTAGATACACATTAGCAGACAGTATCACACAGGATAGGGTTAGATACACAGCTCAGCAGACAGTATCACACAGAATAGGATTGGATACACAGCTCAGCAGACAGTATCACACAGGATAGGATTAGATACACGGCTCAGCAGACAGTATCACACAGGATAGGATTAGATACACGGCTCAGCAGACAGTATCACACAGAATAGGATTAGATACACGGCTCAGCAGACAGTATCACACAGCATAGGATTAGATACACGGCTCAGCAGACAGTATCACACATGATGGGATTAGATACACGGCTCCGCAGACAGTATCACACAAGATAGGATTAGATACACAGCTCAGCAAACAGTATCACACAGGATAGGATTAGAAACACGGCTCAGCAGACAGTATCACACAGGATAGGATTAGATACACGGCTCAGCAGACAGTATCACACAGGATAGGATTAGATACACAGCTCAGCAAACAGTATCACACAGGATAGGATTAGATACACGGCTCAGCAGACAGTATCACACAGGATAGGATTAGATACACAGCTCAGCAGACAGTATCACACATGTTAGGATGAGATACACGGCTCCGCAGACAGTATCACACAAGATAGGATTAGATACACGGCTCAGCAGACAGTATCACACAGGATAGGATTAGATACACGGCTCCGCAGACAGTATCACACAAGATAGGATTAGATACACAGCTCAGCAAACAGTATCACACAAGATAGGATTAGATACACGGCTCAGCAGACAGTATCACACAGGATAGGATAAGATACACGGCTCAGCAGACAGTATCACACATGATAGGATTAGATACACAGCTCAGCAGACAGTATCACACAGGATAGGATTAGATACACGGCTCAGCAAACAGTATCACACAGGATAGGATTAGATACACGGCTCAGCAGACAGTATCGCACAGGATAGGATGAGATACAGCAGACAGTATCACACAAGATAGGATTAGATACACAGCTCAGCAGACAGTATCACACAGGATAGGGTTAGATACACAGCTCAGCAGACGGTATCACACAGGATAAGATTAGATACAAATTCAGCAGACAGTATCACACAGGATAGGATTAGATACACAGCTCGGCAGACAGTATCACACATGATAGGATTAGATACACGGCTCAGCAGACAGTATCACACAGGAAGGGATTAGATACACATTAGCAGACAGTATCACACAGGATAGGATTAGATACACGGCTCAGCAGACAGTATCACACAGGATAGGATTAGATACATGGCTCAGCAGATGGTATCACACAGGATAGGATTAGATGCACATTAGCAGACAGTATCACACAGGATAGGATTAGATACACATTAGCAGACAGTATCACACAGGATAGGATTAGATGCACGGCTCAGCAGACAGTATCACACGGGATAGGATTAGATACACCGCTACAGAGTGTATCACACAGGATAGGATTAGATACACAGCTCAGCAGACAGTATCACACAGGATAGGATTAGATACACGGCTCAGCAGACAGCATCACACAGGATAGGATTAGATACACAGCCCAGCAGACAGTATCACACAGGACAGGATTAGATACACAGCTCAGCAGACAGTATCACACAGGATAGGATTAGATACACGGCTCAGCAGACAGCATCACACAGGATAGGATTAGATACACGGCTCAGCAGACAGTATCACACAGGATAGGATTAGATACACGGCTCAGCAGACAGTATCACACAGGATAGGATTAGATACACGGCTCAGCAGACAGTATCACACAGGATAGGATTAGATACACAGCTCAGCAGACCGTATCACACAGGATAGGATTAGATACACAGCCCAGCAGACAGTATCACACAGGATAGGATTAGATACACAGCCCAGCAGACAGTATCACACAGGACAGGATTAGATACACATTAGCAGCACATCGCTGACTCTGGCACTTGATGATTTACAGGCTCCTGATGTGTTTTATGAATGAATGTGGGTCTTGTGCCCTGCAGGGGGCGCTGGAGCGTCATCCTCCTCCCTCACATCCTGGGGAGGGGTCCGGAGTAGCATCTTTGTAAGGACCAATTCCCATCGGATGAGAGGAGTGAGGGGTTCGGGGGGAGGTGGAGCTGCAGCTCTCAATGTGATGCTCTGGGGGCACCAGCAGCATGGCTGGCACCGCACGCGCTGATGCCCCCCGCCGTACTCTCCCATCCCTGCTGTGGATTTGCTTTTTGCCGGTTGGATTACTGCAGCTGATGATGGGGGTGGTAGTAGTTGTGGGACGACTGGACCCCTGAGGTTCTGCACTTTGGTGGTGGGCTATGCCTGAGTCCCTGGGAAGCTATGGAGAAAGTGGCGTCCGGCGTCTCGGAGCTCAGCTGGAGCTCGGTGGCGTTACCGCTGGACGTGATCGTTAGTAAATTCCGGGTGCCGACACTGGTGAAGCTGGGAAAAGGTAACGAGATGATGGAGGAGTAGTAGTCCTGGTAACGAGAGGAGCCATGTGTGATGGAGATGATGGAGGAGTAGTAGTCCTGGTAATGAGAGGAGCCATGAGTGATGGACATGATGGGGGAGTAGTCCTGATAGTGAGAGGAGCCATGTGTGATGGAGATGATAGAGGAGTAGTCCTGGTAACGAGAGGAGCCATGAGTGATGGAGATGATGGAGGAGTAGTCCTGGTAACGAGAGGAGCCATGTGTGATGGAGATGATGGAGGAGTAGTAGTCCTGGTAATGAGAGGAGCCATGAGTGATGGAGGAGTAGTCCTGGTAACGAGAGGAGCCATGAGTGATGGAGATGATGGAGGAGTAGTCCTGGTAACAAGAGGAGCCATGAGTGATGGAGGAGTAGTCCTGGTAATGAGAGGAGCCATGAGTGATGGAGATGATGGAGGAGTAGTCCTGGTAACAAGAGGAGCCATGAGTGATGGAGGAGTAGTCCTGGTAATGAGAGGAGCCATGAGTGATGGACATGATGGGGGAGTAGTCCTGGTAACGAGAGGAGCCATGTGTGATGGAGATGATGGAGGAATAGTCCTGATAACGAGAAGACCCATGCGTGATGGAGATGATGGAGGAGTAGTCCTGGTAATGAGAGGAGCCATGTGTGATGGAGATGATGGAGGAGTAGTAGTCCTGGTAATGAGAGGAGCCATGTGTGATAGAGATGATGGGGGAGTAGTTCTGGTAATGAGAGGAGTCATGTGTGATAGAGATGATGGGGGAGTAGTTCTGGTATTGAGAGTAGCCATGAGTGATGGAGATGATGGGAGAGTAGTCCTGCTAACGAGAGGAGCCATGTGTGATGGAGATAATGGGGGAGTAGTAGTCCTGGTAATGAGAGGAGCCATGAGTGATGGAGGAGTAGTCCTGGTAACGAGAGGAGCCATGAGTCATGCAGATGATGGAGGAGTAGTCCTGGTAATGAGAGGAGCCATGAGTGATGGAGATGATGGAGGAGTAGTCCTGATAACGAGAGGAGCCATGAGTGATGGAGATGATGGAGGAATAGTCCTGATAACGAGAAGACCCATGCGTGATGGAGATGATGGAGGAGTAGTCCTGGTAATGAGAGGAGCAATGAGTGATGGAGATGATGGAGGAGTAGTCCTGGTAACGAGAGGAGCCATGTTTGATGGAGATGATGGAGGAGTAGTACTGGTAATGAGAGGAGCCAAGTGTGATGGAGATGATAGAGGAGTAGTCCTGGTAACGAGAGGAGCCATGTGTGATGGAGATGATGGAGGAATAGTCCTGATAACGAGAAGACCCATGCGTGATGGAGATGATGGAGGAGTAGTCCTGGTAATGAGAGGAGCAATGAGTGATGGAGATGATGGAGGAGTAGTCCTGGTAACGAGAGGAGCCATGTGTGATGGACATGATGGAGTAGTGGTCCTATAATTAGAGGAGATGTGTGATGGACATAATGAAGTCGTAGTACTAGTACTAAGAGGAGCCATGTGTGACGTAGATGATGAAGTAGTGGTCCTGGTAATGAGAGGAGTTGTGCATGATGGAGATGATGGAATATTCCTGTAATGAGAGACATCATGTGTGATGGAGGTCATGAAGTAGTACTACTGGAAACTAAATGAGTTGTGTGTGATGGAGATGATAAAGGCGTAGTGCTGAGAAGAGCCATGTGTGATGGGGATGATGGAGCTGTAGTACTGGTAGTAGACCAAGCTGTGTGGGATGCAGATGATGGAGGAGTAGTCCTGGTAATGAGGAGATGACGCCGATATCTGTATGGCACCCAGTTGGAGTGGTTTTTGCACCCTTCTTATGGTGTATGGAGTTTATACACCTGTAAGGATCAATGGAAAATATTGTTCCCATGATCAGTTTTCTTGAATTCTATTGGAATGTAACCATGCTGCGCTAACATTTATTCTAGGTGTAGCACGCAAGAGCGGTCCACCTCCTATCACACCTCAGGGCGGTGCCTGTTCTAGATTATCTACATTACGCTGTGTGGCTGAGACCCTGGTCAGGTGCAGGTCATGTGACTGGTTATCATGGGTAATTCTAAGCGGGAGGGGGGGCACACTGGGGGCTTAGGGGCGGAGCTGTGAGTTGTGTCCCACATTACAATAAGGCCGCGCACATATGGCGGGGTCCTGGACAATGTTTTACATCAGTATTTGTAAGCCAAAACAAGGAAAAAATCCAACTGACAGAAATAGTATAATAGAACTATCTATCTATCTATCTCATACATATCTATCTATCTCATACATATCTATCTATCTCATACATATCTATCTATCTCATATCTATCTATCACTATCTATCTATCTATCTATCTATCTATCACTATCTATCTATCTATTTCAGATCTATCTATCTAATGTCTATCTCTCATATCTATCAATCTATCTATCTATCTAAGTCTCCTATATCTTCCTCATTATCTATCTATCTATCTATCTATCTATCTATCTATCTCATATCTATCCAGTGTTCTATCTATCGATCTATGTCTCCTATATCTTCCTCATTATCTATCTCCTAACTATCTATCCATCTGCAATCTATGTATCTATCTCATATCTATATAGCTATTTATCTATCTATCTATCTATCTATCCCATATCTATCTATGTATCTATCTATCTATCTCATATCTTTCATATCTTTCTGTCTCCTATCTATCTATCTCCTATAAGATATCTTTCATATCTATCTCATATCTATCTTTCATATCTATATATCTCATGTCTAATTATTTATCCATCCCATAGCTATCTGTCAACATATCTCCACTCTATTTTATCTCATATCTATTTATCTCATATCTGTCTATCTCATATCTATCTATCTATCTATCTCTCACATCTAGCTTTCTCAATCTATCTTTCTATCTGTCCCCTATCTCCTATCTCTCCTATCTATCTATCTATCTATCTATCTATCTATCTCATATCTATCTATCTATCTATCTATCTTCTATCTATCTAATATCTATCTAACTCACATCTATTTATCTATCTATCTATCTATCTATCTATCTCATATTATTTCTCACATCTATCTATCTATCTATCTCCTATCTATCTCATATCCATCTATTTCAACTATTTCATATTTATCTATGTCATGTCTAATTATCTATCTATTTGTCTCAAATCTGTTTTATCTCATATCTATCTATCCATCTCATACCTATATATCTATATATATATCCATCTAATTACTATCTATCTCTGCTTCTCATATCTATCTATCTCTCATATCTATCCTTTTTATTCTATCTATCTATCCATCTATCGAATGTCTATCTCTCTCATATCTATCTAATCTATCTATCTATCCATCTATTGAATGTCTATCTCTCATATCTATCTATCCATCTATCGAAAGTCTATCTCTCATATCTATCTATCCATCTATCGAATGTCTGTCTCTCATATCTATCTATCTATCCATCTATCGAATGTCTATCTCTCATATCTATCTATCCATCTACCGAATGTCTATCTCTCATATCTATCTATCCATCTACCGAATGTCTATCTCTCATATCTATCTATCCATCTACCGAATGTCTATCTCTCATATCTATCTATCCACCTATCGAATGTCTATCTCTCATATCTATCTATCCATCTATCGAATGTCTATCTCTCATATCTATCTATCTATCCATCTATCGAATGGCTATCTCTCATATCTATTTATCCATCTACCGAATGTCGATCTCTCATATCTATCTATCCATCTACCGAATGTCGATCTCTCATATCTATCTATCCATCTACCGAATGTCGATCTCTCATATCTATCTATCCATCTACCGAATGTCTATCTCTCATATCTATCTATCCATCTACCGAATGTCTATCTCTCATATCTATCTATCCATCTATCGAATGTCTGTCTCTCATATCTATCTATCTATCCATCTATCGAATGTCTATCTCTCATATCTATCTATCCATCTATCGAATGTCTATCTCTCATATCTATCTATCCATCTATCGAATGTCTATCTCTCATATCTATCTATCCAACTACCGAATGTCTATCTCTCATATCTATCTATCCATCTATCGAATGTCTGTCTCTCATATCTATTTATCCATCTATCGAATGTCTTTCTCTCATATCTATCTATCTATCTATCTATCTATCTATCTATCCATCTATCGAATGTCTATCTCTCATATCTATCTATCTATCCATCTATCGAATGTCTATCTCTCATATCTATCTATCTATCCATCTATCGAATGTCTATCTCTCATATCTATCTATCCATCTATCAAATGTCTATCTCTCATATCTATCTATCCATCTATCGAATGTCTGTCTCTCATATCTATCTATCCAACTACCGAATGTCTATCTCTCATATCTATCTATCCATCTATCGAATGTCTGTCTCTCATATCTATCTATCCGTCTATCGAATGTCTTTCTCTCATATCTATCTATCTATCCATCTATCGAATGTCTATCTCTCATATCTATCTATCTATCCATCTATCGAATGTCTATCTCTCATATCTATCTATCTATCCATCTATCGAATGTCTATCTCTCATATTTATCTATCCATCTATCGAATGTCTATCTCTCATATCTATCTATCTATCTATCTATCTATCTATCTATCTATCTATCTATCTATCCATCTATCGAATAGCTATCTCTCATATCTATCTATCCATCTATCGAATGGCTATCTCTCATATCTATCTATCCATCTATCAAATGTCTATCTCTCATATCTATCGATCCATCTATCGAATGTCTATCTCTCATATCTATCTATCTATCCATCTATCGAATGGCTATCTCTCATATCTATCTATCCATCTATCGAATGGCTATCTCTCATATCTATCTATCGAATGGCTATCTCTCATATCTATCTATCCATCTATCGAATATCTATCTCTCATATCTATCTATCCATCTATCGAATGTCTATCTCTCATATCCATCTATCCATCTATCGAATGTCTATCTCTCATATCTATCTATCTATCTATCTATCCATCTATCGAATAGCTATCTCTCATATCTATCTATCCATCTATTGAATAGCTATCTCTCATATCTATCTATCTATCTATCCATCTATCGAATGGCTATCTCTCATATCTATCTATCCATCTATCAAATGTCTATCTCTCATATCTATCTATCCATCTATCGAATGTCTATCTCTCATATCTATCTATCTATCCATCTATCGAATGGCTATCTCTCATATCTATCTATCCATCTATCGAATGGCTATCTCTCATATCTATCTATCCATCTATCGAATGTCTATCTCTCATATCTATCTATCCATCTATCGAATGTCTATCTCTCATATCCATCTATCGAATGTCTATCTCTCATATCCATCTATCCATCTATCGAATGTCTATCTCTCATATCCATCTATCCATCTATCGAATGTCTTTCATATCCATCTATCCATCTATCGAATGTCTATCTCTCATATCTATCTATCTATCCATCTATCGAAAGTCTATCTCTCATATCTATCTATCCATCTATCGAATGTCTGTCTCTCATATCATTCTATCCATCTATAGAATGTCTATCTCTCATATCTATCTATCCATCTATCGAATGTCTATCTCTCATATCTATCTATCTATCTATCTATCCATCTATCGAAAGTCTATCTCTCATATCTATCTATCCATCTATCGAATGTCTGTCTCTCATATCTATCTATCCATCTATCGAATGTCTATCTCTCATATCTATCTATCTATCCATCTATCGAATGTCTATCTCTCATATCTATCTATCTATCTATCCATCTATCGAATGTCTATCTCTCATATCTATCTATCTAGCCATCTATCGAATGGCTATCTCTCATATCTATCTATCCATCTACCGAATGTCTATCTCTCATATCTATCTATCCATCTATCGAATGTCTATCTCTCATATCCATCTATCCATCTATCGAATCTCTATCTCTCATATCCATCTATCGAATGTCTATCTCTCATATCTATCTATCCATCTATCGAATGTCTATCTCTCATATCTATCTATCCATCTATCGAATGTCTATCTCTCATATCTATCTATCCATCTATCGAATGTCTATCTCTCATATCTATCTATCCATCTATCGAATGTCTATCTCTCATATCTATCAATCCATCTATCGAATGTCTATCTCTCATATCTATCTATCCATCTATCGAATGTCTATCTCTCATATCTATCTATCCATCTATCGAATGTCTATCTCTCATATCCATCTATCCATCTATCAAATGTCTATCTCTCATATCTATCTATCCATCTATCGAATGTCTATCTCTCATATCTATCTATCCATCTATCGAATGTCTATCTCTCATATCTATCTATCCATCTATCGAATGTCTATCTCTCATATTTAGCTATCTCATATCCATCTGTCTAAACATCTATCTCATGTCTGTATCTATCTATCTATCTATCTATCTATCTATCATCTGTTTCCCATGTCTATCTCTAATATCTATCTATCTATTTATCTAATTTCTTTCCTATCTATCCGCCTCTTTCAGATCTGAGATTTGAGATTGCTAGACAGATATGAGAAAACTAAATAGATAGATCTGAAAGATATCAGGCAGACAGATAGATATGAAAGAAATGAGATAGATAAAAAGATAGATGAATAGATATGAAATAGATAGAGAGATAGATTATTATGATATAGATAGATAGATATAGATATGAGATAGATAAATATGAGACTATTGAGACTAGAGAGATGGATAGATAGACAGAGATGAGACTAGAGAGATGGATAGATAGACAGATATGAGAAAGATAAATAGATAGATCTAAATGAGGCTAACAGATAGATAGGAAAGAAATTAGATAGATAGATATGAGAGATGGATAGATAGATAGTAAGATAGATAAATAGATAGATATGAGGGCTATACATGGGAGAGATGTATAGAGAGATATGAGATTGATAGAAAGATAGATTGAGATAGCTTAATATGAGAGATAGATATAAGAGATAGACATTCGATAGATGGATAGATATAGATACAATAAATAGATACGAGATAGATAGATATAAGATGCAGAGATAGATAGATAGGTAGATAGATATGAGATGGATATATAGATAGATATATAGATATGAGATGGATAGATAGATATAAGATAAAATAGATTTGAGACAGATGGATATGAGATAGATGAGATAGATAGATGGATGGATAGATATGAGATGGATAGATTTGAGATAGATGGAAAGATATGAGGCAGACAGATAGATATGAAAGAAATGAGACATAGATAAATAGATATGAAATAGATAGATACATAAGAAGATATATATGGATGGATATGATATGCATAGATAGATAGAAAGATAGATATGAGATAGCTAGGATAGATAGATAGATAGATAGATAGTAGAGATAGATAGATAAATGGATAGATATGAGATGGATAGATAGACAGATATGAGAAAGATAAATAGATCTGAAAGAGGCGGACAGATAGATAGGAAAGAAATGAGATAGATATGAGGGGTATACATGGGAGAGATGTATAGATAGATATGAGATAGATAGAACGATAGATTGAGATAGCTTAATATGAGAGATACAGATAGATATAAGAGATAGATAGATAAATAGATATAAGAAAGATGGATAGCTAGATAGATAATGTGAAGATATATAGATGGATATGAGATAGATAGATAGGAGATGGATAGACATGAGAGCTAGATAGATTTGTTGAGAGATATGCAGATATGAGAGATCAATAGATTAATAGATTGATAGATAAATATGAGACGGAATGAAATGAGAGATAAATAGATAGATATGAGATAAATACATGGATAGATATGAGCTAGATATGAGAGATATGAGATAGATAGACAGATAGATAGATGAGATTGGATGGATGGACAGATATAAGAAAGATAAATAGATAGATCTGAAAGAGGCGGACAGATAGGAAAGAAATTAGATAGATAGATATGAGAGATAGACAGATAGATAGTAAGATAGATTGAGATAGCTAAATATGAGAGATAGACAGATATGAGATAGATAGCTATAAGAGATAGACATTAGAGATGAGCGAGTATACTCGCTAAGGCACATTACTCGAGAGAGTAGCGCCTTATTCGAGTACCTGCCCGCTCGTCTCTAAAGATTCGGCTGCCGGCGCCGGTGACAGGTGAGTTGAGGCGGTGAGCGGGGGGGAGCAGAGGGGAGAGGGAGATCTCCCCTCCGTTCCTTCCCGCTCTCCCCCGCTGCTCCCCGCCCCCTGCCGGCACCCGAATCTTTAGAGACGAGCGGGCAGGTACTCGAATAAGGCGCTACTCTCTCGAGTAGTTTGCCTTATCGAGTATGCTCGCTCAACTCTAATAGACATTCGATAGTTGGATGGATAGATAGATACAATAAATAGATAGATATGAGATGCAGAGATAGATAGATAGATAGATATGAGATGGATAAATAGTAATAAGATAGATATGAGATAAAATAGATTTGAGATACATAGATAGATAGATAGATAGATATGAGATGGATCGATCATTAGACATGAGTTAGATAAATATGAAAGATATGAAATAGATAGATAGATAGATAAATATGAGAGAAAGTTAGATAAATAGATTCATAGATATAAGATGCATAGACATGAGAAAAAGAGAGATATGAGATAGATAGTTAGATATTAGATTATATTAGATAGATACATATGAGAAATAGACATGGATAGATAGATAGATAAATAGATATTAGCTAGATAGATAAATAGAAGGATATATATATTTATATATGTGAGATAAAAAAGATAGATACAGATATGAGATGGATAGACATAAGGGATAGATAGATGGATAGATTGACTGAGAGATACGTAGATAGGAGAAATAAATAGATTGGAGATAGATAGATATAAGATAAATAGAAAGATATGAGAAAGATAAATACGGTAGATAGATCTGAATGATATGAGGCAGACATTTAAATATGAAAGATATGAGATAGAAGATAGATAGATAGGAGATAGATAGAAGATAGGAGATAGATAGGAGATAGATAGGAGATAGATAGGAGATAGATAGGAGATAGCTGGATGGATAGATAGATAGATATGAGATAGATAGATGGATTGATAGATATGATAGATAGATAGATAGATAGATAGGAGATAGATCGATGGATAGATATGAGATAGATAGATAGATGGATAGATAGATATGAGATAGATAGGAAATAGATAGATAGATATAAGATAGATAGATGGATAGATATGAGATAGATAGATAGATAGATAGATATGAGATAGATAGATAGATAGATAGGAGATAGATAGATGGATAGATAGATAGATATGAGATAGACAGGAGATAGATGGATAGATATGAGATAGATAGATATGAGATAGATAGATGGATAGATAGATATGAGACAGATAGATATATAGATAGATAGGAGATAGATAGATAGGAGATAGATAGATAGATAGATGGATAGATATGAGATAGATAGATGGATAGATAGATATGAGATAGATAGATAGATATGAGATAGATAGATGGATAGATAAATATGAGATAGATAGGAGATAGATAGATAGATAGATAGATAGATAGATAGGAGATAGATAGGAGATAGATAGATAGATAGATAGATATGAGATAGCTGGATGGATAGATAGATATGAGATAGATAGATGGATTGATAGATATGAGAGATAGATAGATAGGAGATAGATCGATGGATAGATATGAGATAGATAGATGGATAGATAGATATGAGATAGATAGGAAATAGATAGATAGATATAAGATAGATAGATGGATAGATATGAGATAGATAGATAGATATTAGATAGATAGATGGATAGATAGGAGATAGATAGATGGATAGATAGGAGATAGATAGATGGATTGATAGATAGATATGAGATAGACAGGAGATAGATGGATAGATATGAGATAGATAGATATGAGATAGATAGATGGATAGATAGATATGAGACAGATATATATATATATATATAGATAGATAGGAGATAGATAGATAGATAGGAGATAGATAGATAGATAGATAGATAGGAGATAGATAGATGGATAGATATGAGATAGATAGATGGATAGATAGATATGAGATAGATAGATAGATATGAGATAGATAGATGGATAGATAAATATGAGATAGATAGATAGGAGATAGATAGATGGATAGATATGAGATAGATAGATAGATATGAGATAGATAGATAGATGGATAGATATGAGATAGATAGATAGATAGATATGAGATAGATAGATGGATAGATAAATATGAGATAGATAGGAGATAGATAGATAGGAGATAGATAGATAGGAGATAGATAGATAGATATGAGATAGATAGATAGATAGATATGAGATAGAGAGATGAGAGATAGAGAGATGAGAGATAGGAGATAGATAGATAGGAGATAGATAGATAGGAGATAGATAGATAGGAGATAGATAGATATAAGATAGATAGGAGATAGATATGAGATAGATAGATAGATAGATAGATAGGTAGGAGATAGAGAGATGAGAGATAGAGAGATGAGAGATAGGAGATAGATAGATAGGAGATAGATAGATAGGAGATAGATAGATAGGAGATAGATAGATATAAGATAGATAGGAGATAGATATGAGATAGATAGATATGAGATAGATACGAGATAGATAGATACGAGATAGATAGATATGAGATAGATAGATAGATATGAGATAGATAGATAGATATGAGATAGATAGATAGATATGAGATAGATAGATAGGAGATAGATATGAGATAGATAGATAGATATGAGATAGATAGATGGATAGATATGGGATAGATAGATAGATAGATAGATAGATAGATAGATAGATATGAGATAGATAGATAGATATGGGATAGATAGATAGATATGAGATAGATAGATAGATAGATAGATAGATAGATAGATAGATAGATAGATATGGGATAGATAGATAGATAGATATGAGATAGATAGATAGATAGATAGATATGAGATAGATAGATAGGAGATAGATATGAGATAGATAGATATGAGATAGATATGAGATGGATAGATTTATTGACAGATACATAGATTTGAGAGATTGATAGGGAATGAATATCACTCCCCGTAAGGATGATTAATAAGTTTGGGTTCACACCGGGCGGAAATCTTGTGGAATGTCTGCAATGGGACGCACGGAAATTCTGTGAGATTTCCGCATTGGGAAGGCTTCTTCACAACCTGCGCCATTTGTTGTGGGTTTTGAAGCGGCTTTTCAGCCAGTATTCCGCACATAGTTCTCCCCACAGAGAGGAGAGGCCGCAGCGGAAACGGCACCAAAAGTGACCTGTCGCGGATTAGAATTGCACGCCACCTGTCAGTTTACGCGCGGCTGGTCCGCAGCGTGTCAACGAGATTCTTGCAAATCCCGTCCACATTGATGCTTAGTCTCAGTTTTAAAAGTGTATGTTGAATCTCCGTGTGGAGGATCAGGCGCAGAATGAACCCGGCCTAAAAGTGCCGGTGTGCTTTCCTTTTATGTGCAGGATAATTCCCATCACACATCCCCCTGGGTGGAAGGAGAGGGGGTCTCCAGTAATGAGACAAGTCTCAGGACCCCCCTGTGGGCATGTGATGGTCTCGGTGCCCGCTCCTATGGTCTGTACTCATTAACATGCAGGGAGCAGTGTGCAGCTGGCATCACTGGCATTATTCACATACACTGGACCCCTGTTCCTGGCCACCCCTCCCCCCAAACCCTTTATCCTTGACAACCCTCCCTTCAACCCCTTAGGCCTGGAAAGTGGTGGATTTTAACTCTTAAGTTTTAGAAACAATTCCAAAATAAGACTGAGCTGCTTCACAACCTCTTCACCCAGTGAAGTTTGCTGTGTGGTGCTCTAAGTATCACACATGATAGGATTAGATACAGCAGATCTTTTAATTATAGAAGTAAACAAGGGATAATAAAGAATAACAAAATAACAGGAAAATTGCCAAAAGTGCAGAAAACATCATGTACCAACTCAAAATGATCAAAATACAATGATAAAAAGCAAAAAAATATTACAGAACCAAGAGAAGGAAAAAAATAATGGCCCAACCGCAGAACCATCCATACGTGTAACACTCACACCAAGTAATTAATATCGAATACAATTATAATGACAGTATAGAATGGTAGAGTTGGAAGGGACCTCCAGGGTCATTGGGTCCAACCCCCTGCTCGATGCAGGATTTACTAAATCATCCCAGACAGATGTCTGTCCGGCCTCTGAAGACTTCCATTAAAGGAGAACTCACCACCTCCTGTGGTAACCTGCTCCACTCATTGATCACCCTCACTGTCTAATATCTAATCTGTGCCTCCTCCCTTTCAGTCTCATCCCATTGCTTCTAGTCTTTCCTTGTACAGATGAGAATAGGGCCGATCCCTCTGCACTGTGACAGCCCTTCAGATATTTGTAGACGGCTATTAAGTCTCCTCTCAGCCTTCTCTTCTGCAAGCTAAACATTCCCAGATCCTTTAACCATTCCTCATAGGACATTATTTGCAGACCGCTCACCATCTTGGTAACTCTTCTCTGAACTTGCTCCAATTTGTCTGTCTTTTTTAAAGTGTGGTGCCCAGAACTGGACACAGTATTCCAGATAAGGACTGAATAAGGAAGAGTAGAGGGAAATAATTACCTCACGTAATCTAGACTCTATGCTTCTCTTAATACATCCCAGAATTGTGTTTGCTTTTTTGGCTGCTGCATCACATTGTTGACTCATGTTCAGACCTATTAGTATACCCAAGTCTGTTTCACATGTGCTGCTGCTTAGCCCAATTTTCTCCCATTCCCAATTTCTCAATTTTTATCCATAATTTAATAATTTGCTCAAAGATCTTTCCCGGTATAGAAGTCAGGCTCACAGGCCTGTAGTTTCCTGAGTCCACCTTCTTTCCTATTTTGAAGATAGGGACAACATTTGCCCTTTTCCAGGCTCCTGTTCTCCAGGAATTTTCAAAGCAAAATAAAAAAAAAATCATCTTTAATAATCTGACAAACTTCGATCAACTACGAAAAGAAATGAAAAAGAAAAACACATTACTGACATATTTAACATATTTAGTGTCAACACCTCCACAATATAATCTGTAAATACAAGAAAAGAAATACAGATTTCTTTTTCCCTCCCCTTCTCCAAAGTGTATCAACCAGCTCCCTTTAACACATGACATAATACCAACCTCCAACAAAAACACACACAATTTCCCAATGTCGCAGAAACATGAAATTTGGGATGATCATTCTTTAGCTCATAAATAGGAAAAGTAAAGGGGTCACAACTAGAGATGAGTGAGCACCAAAATGCTCGGGTGCTCATTACTCGAGACGAAATTATCGCGATGCTCGAGGGTTTGTTTCGAGTAACGAACCCCATTGAAGTCAATGGGCGACCCGAGCATTTTTGTATATCGCCGATGCTCGCTAAGGTTTCCATGTGTGAAAATCGGGGCAATTCAAGAAAGTGATGGGAACGACACAGCAACGGATAGGGCAGGCGAGGGGCTACATGTTGGGCTGCATATGAAGTTCACAGGTCCCACTATTAAGCCACAATAGCGGCAAGAGTCCCCCACCCCAACAATTTTTACTTCTAAAAAGCCCTCATTAGCATGGCATACCTTAGCTAAGCACCACACTACCTCCAACAAAGCACAATCACTGCCTGCATGACACTCCGCTGCCACTTCTCCTGGGTTACATGCTGCACGACCCAGTGTCCACAGTGCACACCAAGGTGTCCCTGCGCAGCCTTCAGCTGCCCTCATGCCACACCACCCTCATGTCTATTTATAAGCGCGTCTGCCATGAGGAGGAACCGCAGGCACACACTGCAGAGGGTTGGCACGGCAAGGCAGCGACCCTCTTTAAAAGGGGCGGGGCGATAGCCCATAATGCTGTACAGAAGCAATGAGAAATCCAATCCTGTGCCAACTCCAGCAGGAGCTGCAAACGTGGGCATAGCAATGGGGAACCTATGTGCTACACACTATTCATTCTGTCAAGGTGTCTGCATGCCCCAGTCACACCGCGGTTTTTTATAAATAGTCACAGGCAGGTACAACTCCCCTATGTGAAGTCCCTGTGCACCCACAGCATGGGTGGCTCCCTGGAACCCACCGGCGGTACATAAATATATCCCATTGCATTGCCCATCACAGCTGAGGTAATGTCGTGCTTAATGCAGGTGGGCTTCGGCCCACACTGCATGCCCCTGTCAGACTGGGGTTCTTTAGAAGTGAACACATGCAGTTACAACTCCGTGTGGACCAACAGCATGGGTGGGTGCCAGGAAGCCACCGGCGGTACATAAATATATCCCATTGCAGTGCCCATCACAGCTGATGTAACGTCAGCTGTAATGCAGGTGGGCAAAAAATTACTAGGATTACACTGTAGGCGAGGGCCCCAAAAATTGGTGTACCAACAGTACTAATGTACGTCAGAAAAATTGCCCATGCCCAACCAAGAGGGCAGGTGAAACCCATTAATCGCTTTGGTTAATGTGGCTTAATTGGTAACTAGGCCTGGAGGCAGCCCAGTTAAAATAAAAATTGGTTGAGATGAAAGTTTCAACGCTTTAATGAGCATTGAAACGTATAAAAATTGTTTACAAAAATTATATGACTGAGCCTTGTGGGCCTAAGAAAAATTGCCCGTTCGGCGTGATTACGTCAGGTTTCAGGAGGAGGAGCAGGAGGAGGAGGATGAATATTATACACAGATTGATGAAGCTAAAAGGTCCCCGTTTTGGATGGTGAGAGAGAACGATGCTTCCATCCGCGGGTGCAGCCTACGTATTGCTTAGGTATCGCTGCTGTCCGCTGGTGGAGAAGAGAAGTCTGGGGAAATCCAGGCTTTGTTCATCTTGATGAGTGTAAGCCTGTCGGCACTGTCGGTTGACAGGTGGGTACGCTTATCCGTGATGATTCCCCCAGCCGCACTAAACACCCTCTCCGACAAGATGCTAGCCGCAGGACAAGCAAGCACCTCCAGGGCATACAGTGCTAGTTCAGGCCACGTGTCCAGCTTCAAGACCCAGTAGTTGTAGGGGGCAGAGGCGTCACCGAGGACGGTCGTGCGATCCGCTACGTACTCCCTCACCATCCTTTTACAGTGCTCCCGCCGACTCAGCCGTGACTGGGGAGCGGTGACACAGTCTTGCTGGGGAGCCATAAAGCTGGCAAAGGCCTTGAAGAGGGTTCCCCTGCCTGTGCTGTACATGCTGCCTGATCTCCGCACCTCCCCTGCTACCTGGCCCTCGGAACTGCATCTTCTGCCACTAGCGCTGTCGGATGGGAATTTTACCATCAGTTTGTCCGCCAGGGTCCTGTGGTATAGCATCACTCTCGAACCCCTTTCCTCTTCGGGTATGAGAGTGGAAAGGTTCTCCTTATACCGTGGGTCGAGCAGTGTGTACACCCAGTAATCCGTAGTGGCCAGAATGCGTGTAACGTGAGGGTCACGAGAAAGGCATCCTAACATGAAGTCACTAGGAAGATCACTTTCAGGATCCTCCTCCTCTTCAGGCCATACACGCTGAAAGGATGACAGGCAAGCAGCATGGGTACCCTCAGCAGTGGGCCAAGCTGTCTCTTCCCCCTCCTCCTCATGC
The DNA here is from genome assembly GCF_035609145.1 of Eleutherodactylus coqui. Taxonomy (NCBI): domain Eukaryota; kingdom Metazoa; phylum Chordata; class Amphibia; order Anura; family Eleutherodactylidae; genus Eleutherodactylus; species Eleutherodactylus coqui. The sequence continues at coordinate 19,395,677 of NC_089837.1, read as the reverse complement.
TCCTCCACCTCCTCCTCAACGCGCTGAGATATAGACAGGAGGGTGCTCTGACTATCCAGCGACATACTGTCTTCCCCCGCCTCCATTTCCGAACGCAAAGCGTCTGCCTTTATACTTTGCAGGGAACTTCTCAAGAGGCATAGCAGAGGAATGGTGACGCTAATGATTGCAGCATCGCCGCTCACCATGTGGGTAGACTCCTCAAAGTTTCCAAGGACCTGGCAGATGTCTGCCAACCAGGCCCACTCTTCTGTAAAGAATTGAGGAGGCTGACTCCCACTGCGCCGCCCATGTTGGAGTTGGTATTCCACTATAGCTCTACGCTGCTCATAGAGCCTGACCAACATGTGGAGCGTAGAGTTCCACCGTGTGGGTACGTCACACAGCAGTCGGTGCCCTGGCAGATTAAACCGATGTTGCAGGGTGCGCAGGGTGGCAGCGTCCATGTTGGACTTGCGGAAATGTGCGCTGACCCGGCGCACCTTGCCGAGGAGGTCTGACAAGTGTGGGTAGCTTTTCAGAAAGCACTGAACCGCCAAATTAAAGACGTGGGCCAGGCATGGCACGTGCGTGAGGCTGCCGAGCTGCAGAGCCGCCACCAGGTTACGGCCGTTGTCACACACGACCATGCCCGGTTGGAGGCTCAGCGGTGCAAGCCAACGGTCGGTCTGCTCTGTCAGACCCTGCAGCAGTTCGTGGGCCGTGTGCCTCCTATCTCCTAAGCTGAGTAGTTTCAGCACGGCCTGCTGACGCTTGCCCACCGCTGTGCTGCCGTGCCGCGCGACACCGACTGCTGGCAACGTGCTGCTGCTGACACATCTTGATTGGGAGACAGAGGTTGCATAGGAGGAGGAGGAGGAGGAGGGTGGTTTAGTGGAGGAAGCATACACCGCTGCAGATACCACCACCGAGCTGGGGCACGCAATTTGGGGGGTGGGTAGGACGTGAGCGGTCCCAGGCTCTGACTCTGTCCCAGCCTCCACTAAATTCACCCAATGTGCCGTCAGGGAGATATAGTGGCCCTGCCCGCCTGTGCTTGTCCACGTGTCCATTGTTAAGTGGACCTTGGCAGTAACCGTGTTGGTGAGGGCGCGTACAATGTTGCGGGAGACGTGGTCGTGCAGGGCTGGGACGGCACATCGGGAAAAGTAGTGGCAACTGGGAACCGAGTAGCGCGGGGCCGCCGCCGCCATCATGTTTTTGAAAGCCTCCGTTTCCACAACCCTATATGGCAGCATCTCCAATCTGATCAATTTGGCTATGTGCACGTTTAACGCTTGAGCGTGCGGGTGCGTGGCAGCTCCAACACTTGCACTAGCGACGGCTGGACGGTGCGCTGAGAGACATTGGTGGATGGGGCCGAGGACAGCGGAGGTGAGGGTGTGGGTGCAGGCCAGGAGACGGTAGTGTCTGTGTCCTGAGAGGGGGGTTGGATCTCAGTGGCAGGTTGGGGCACAGGGGGAGAGGCAGCGGTGCAAACCGGAGGCGGTGAACGGCCTTCGTCCCACCTTGTGGGGTGCTTGGCCATCATATGTCTGCGCATGCTGGTGGTGGTGAGGCTGGTGGTGGTGGCTCCCACGGCTGATCTTGGCGCGACAAAGGTTGCACACCACTGTTCGTCGGTCATCTGCACTCTCAGTGAAAAACTGCCAGACCTTTGAGCACCTCGGCCTCTGCAGGGTGGCATGGCGCGAGGGGGCGCTTTGGGAAACAGTTGGGGGATTCTTCGCTCTGGCCCTGCCTCTCCCCCTGGCCACCGCACTGCCTCTTCCAACCTGTCCTGCTGCTGCACTTGCCTCCCCCTCTGAAGAACTGTCCTCAGTAGGCTTAGCAAGCCAGGTGGGGTCAGTCACCTCATCGTCCAGCTGCTCTTCCTCCGAATCCTCTGTGCGCTCCTCCCTCGGACTTACTGCCCTTACTACTACCTCACTGATAGACAACTGTGTCTCATCATCATCGTCCTCCTCACCCACTGAAAGCTCTTGAGACAGTTGCCGGAAGTCCCTAGCCTCATCCCCCGGACCCCGGGAACTTTACAAAGGTTGGGCATCAGTCACGATAAACTCCTCCGGTGGGAGAGGAACCAGTGCTGCCCATTCTGGGCAGGGGCCCGAGAACAGTTCCTGGGAGTCTGCCTGCTCCTCAGAATGTGTCATTGTAATGGAGTGAGGAGGCTGGGAGGAAGGAGGAGCAGCAGCCAGAGGATTCAGAGTTGCAGCAGTGGACGGTGTAGAAGACTGGGTGGTCGATAGATTGCTGGATGCACTTTCTGCCATCCACGACAGGACCTGCTCACACTGCTCATTTTCTAATAAAGGTCTACCGCGTGGACCCATTAATTGTGAGATGAATGTGGGGACGCCAGAAACGTGCCTCTCTCCTAATCCCGCAGCAGTCGGTTGCGATACACCTGGATCAGGAGCTCGGCCTGTGCCCACACCCTGACTTGGGCCTCCGCGTCCTCGCCCGCGTCCTCGGCCGCGTCCACGTCCTCTAGGCCTACCCCTACCCCTCAGCATGGTGTATTACCAGTAGTGCAGAAACAGAACGCTGTAATTAAATGTGCCGCTTATTGACCTGTGGTTGGAGGCTGACTTCGTTTATGGAACGCACAGCAGAGCCAGGAAAAAAATTTGCGCAAGCCTGTAGTGAGACGTAGGTGCGTATGACTGAGCTAGTGGAATTCACAGCGCAGAAGCAGTCAAGTGGCCAAAGGCCACTAGTAGGCCTTAAGTATTTTGCTTCTATTTTTTTAAAGGCTGAGCTGAGACAGCAGACAGATACTGTAGGCAGCGTATATATGTATACTGTTTCCCTCTGGACGGGATGACGGCGGTGATGTAACGGGCAACGCAGAGCCAGGAAAGAATTTTGCGCAAGCCTGCTGTAACACTTAGCTGCGTATTAATTAGGACTACTACCCCCAGCAGAGACGCAGTACACTCAAGACGGTCACAGGCAGCCCAAAGATAGTATTTTTCCCAAATTTGTTTGAAAAAGCCCACTGTCTATATAGACAGTATATCTCTTTCACCTTTCCCACTGTCCCTGCCTCACCAGTACTGGCCCTATCCTATGTACAATGACTGCAGACTGAGGACGCAATGGTCTGCACGGCCGATATACAAAAAAAAAAAAGAGCAACACTGCTAAAAGCAGCCTCAACAGTACTGCACACGGTCAGATGTGGCCCTAAGAAGGACCGTTGGGGTCCTTGAAGCCTAAAATAACTCCTAACACTCTCCCTATAGCAGCTCCGGCACCAGCAGCACTTTCCCTGATCTCTGTCAGAACGCATCTGTGGCGAGCCGCGGGAGGGGCCGATTTATATACTCGGGTGACACCTGATCTCGCCAGCCACTCACTGCGGGGGGGGGGGGGGGGCTTGAACGTCACAGGGGGAAATTGTAATGCCTTCCCTGTCTTTCTATTGGCCAGAAAAGCGTGCTAACGTCTCAGAGATGAAAGTGAAAGTAACCCGAACATCACGTGGTACTCGTCTCGAGTAACGAGCATCTCGAACACGCAATTACTCAAACGAGTATCAAGCTCGGACGAGTACGTTCGCTCATCTCTAGTCACAACTCGAACGCTAAGTGCAAAAGTTTTGTCGCCCCTGCGTAATATACTAAATCTAATTCTCTAACTTCCGATGTCGTACAAACATAAAATTTGGCACAATCATTCTTTAGGTCCTAAATGATGAGAGTGGGAGGGGTAGCACGTTCTGCAGAGGGACATTGGTACATGCAGCCTGAGGAGAATCTAACGCTCCTCTATGTGTATACATATTTTATTCCTCGGTTACTCTAAAGTAACCTTGACTTCATAAAATTTTCTGTGCAAACAACATGTAAGCACCTGTATCAAATTAAGTTGGGCAAGGCCGAGTATATCAACTAGTCAAACTACTAACGACTACTTGTCTTAATGTATGTGAGTGAGTGCTTCTCATGCTCCACCCCTGCTGTCATTGCACCACCCCCTGGTTACTCCATCGAAGGTCCTACAACATATATAAAACACAGAGTCTGACTGACAGAAGAACAACACAGTTAGGGCTCTTGGAAGGAGAGGATAAAAATAACAAAATGAGAATACGACTAAGGCGTTATGTCAGACACAACTCAGCAGTCCTGAGAGAAGACACCGACCTACCACCACCACAGAGATCTGGTGGGCTGAAGGACCTGCGGTGATGTCACTGCTGTGGGAGGAGCCAAGCTATGTTTGTCTTTTGTGGTAATCAAGCTGCTGTGAGTGTGATGCGCCACCAGAAACACAGGGACTATAATGCCCTAATTACTAGTACATAATATACACGGTACACATAACCCACAGCCTAAATACATATAACAAACACATAGCGAATATCCCCTGCTTTCGGACCTCCAGCCCTGGTTCGGGTCCCGTAAGCCTTTCACCCAACTTTTAACCTAAAAACAAAACAAAAAGCTTGGGTGAGAGACCCCAGCCCCCCACCAGGAAAGAGTTCACCGGGCTGGGGAACCCCAAAGCCAACTCCACCCAAAATGAAGGCCGCTTAAACGCACCTTCACCAGGTCACGAGAATGCTCCTACTTACCTCGTCCTCGAGGAGGGTTTCACGCTGCGTGGATACTAATCACCGTGCGTTCCACGTGTAATATGTAACCACTAGACTTACTAAAAATAAAGTGCAGCGCTCCCAACCATCCGGATCGCTGAACACAACATAACACCACTCAGCATAGGTAAGGTCAGCCAGCCGAGGCCGACCGATGGAAGCCCCGACCCTCTTGTAGACCTCTATATTACAGGGACAGTGAAGCAGGGAGTGGTCCATGATCTCCAGACGGTTGTCACACTCCTCCCGGGGACAACCCCTGTCCTCCATGTTCCTGTGCTCCTAGTTATCCCCCACATACAGCTGACCATGGAAGCAGCGCCAGGCCAAGTCCCAATTAGGCAAGGGGATTCTTACCGAATTAAAAAGAAACAACCCACCCTCAAATCCCCCCCGGGGCCGTCTCTGAGGGCCAATGGACTCTGGAAGCGGGTTGCCAAAGATGTTCATGCAGTGTAAAAAAATCCTTCACTCACCCTCCTGTCTCCCATTCCTGGAAGACAGGCCGAAGCCGCCCCTTACAGAAGGACGCCCACGGAGGAGCCCTCTCTTTCTCTCTCTGGGTTGACTTACCTCCCCCAGGGACTCCTCCACCAGCAGACACCCAACAATTAATCCTGTACTATTTAGATTCCCCAGACCCCCAGACTCTCCATCAGGCACACCACTGGTTATGGTGCTCCTCCCTTCATCCCTTTCACACGCCTCCATGTTTCCCATATCACTCTGACTCTCATCATTCACACCAGACCAGTAACGCTTCTCCTCTTGACTGGAGGAGTAAGAGGCACCCATGCTTGGCTACTTAAATATTGCCCCCTCCAAGCCATAAGCCAACCCCTGCCTTACTAATGCCATATCTAGAATAAAAAAATCTAAACCATAAAACAAAAATACATATTTGGTATCGCCGCGTCCGTAAAAGTCCGATCTATCAAAGTAACACATTATTAACCGCGCGTGGTGAACGCCGTCCGAACAAAAATAATACAGAACGCCAGAAATGCCCTTTTTTAGTCACCCTGTCTCCTAGAAAAAATGCAATAAAAAGCAAACAAAAAGTCGTATGTATTCCGAAATGGTACCAACGGAATCTACAGGACGTCCCGCAAAAAATGGGTCCGCGTACAACTACTTCTACGGAAAAATAGAAAAGTTATTGTGCGCAGAAGATGGCGGCAAAAAATCCCTCTCCCAGTTTGGTATCGCAGTAATCGCACCGACCAGTAGAATAAAGTCTGTTGTGCGCCGTAAGAACAAGACGCACCGAAAGATGGCGGAATGTCGTTGTTTTTTCATTTTACTCCACTTAGAATTTTTTTTTAGTTTTTCAGTCCATTTTATGGCACCATTTAAAAATACAGCTCGTCCCGCAAAAAACGAGCCTCATACAGCGACGTCCATGGATGAATAAAGGAGTCGGGGGGAGGGAAACGAAAATGGAAAAAAAAAAGTCCCGGTCATTAAGGGGTTAAAGATGGCCGCCCTTCTCCCAACTAGGATGAGGATCTCTCCCATTGATTCTTGGCCGGCCTGGTTGTATCGAGCCCTCCTTGACCCACCCGAGTTGTTGGCCGGGGACCTGGCTGCCTCTAGCTCCTCCTTTTGATGGTGAGACCCTCCTCGCGGTGCTCCAGGGTTCTGGCAGCGATCCTAGAGGTAAAGCTGCCAACATCCTCCAGGGGCTGCAGTGTGCCCCAGTCTGGGGTAGGATGAGGCGGGGGGCAGTCTCCAGGAGGGCCGCCGTCCCTCACCCTGGTTAGCCTGAAGGTCCTTGGGTGGTCTTCAGAAGGGGTGCAAGAGACACATCGCCGTGTCTTCAGCTTGATTTCCTCAATCCCTCCTGGGTTGCCGGTTGCAATGCATCCCCACCCTCCGGCAGTTGGCCCCGGAGAGTGGGGGTAGTAGTCCTCTCTCTATCCATAGCCCAGGACCTCACCCTCCACTGGGTAGGAGAGAGCGTATCCCCGGCCCTGGAGGTAACAGAGGGAGAGAAGGAGCTGCAATCACCGCACACAAGGAGGTCACAGGGTGGATACATGCCTCAGCAGACGGTATCACACAGGATAGGATTAGATACACATCAGCAGACAGTATCACACAGGATAGGATTAGATACACATCAGCAGACAGTATCACACAGGAGAGGATTAGATACACATCAGCAGACAGTATCACACAAGGGAGGATTAGATACACATCAGCAGACAGTATCACACAGGATAGGATTAGATACACAGCGCAGCAGACAGTATCACACAGGATAGGATTAGATACACGGCTCAGCAGACAGTATCACACAGGATAGGATTAGATACACGGCTCAGCAGGCAGTATCACACAGGATAGGATTAGATACACAGCTCAGCAGACGGTATCACACAGGATAGGATTAGATACACATCAGCAGACAGTATCACACAGGATAGGATTAGATACACATCAGCAGACAGTATCACACAGGAGAGGATTAGATACACATCAGCAGACAGTATCACACAGGGGAGGATTAGATACACATCAGCAGACAGTATCACACAGGATAGGATTAGATACACAGCGCAGCAGACAGTATCACACAGGATAGGATTAGATACACGGCTCAGCAGACAGTATCACACAGGATAGGATTAGATACACGGCTCAGCAGGCAGTATCACACAGGATAGGATTAGATACACAGCTCAGCAGACCGTATCACACAGGATAGGATTAGATACACGGCTCAGCAGACAGTATCACACAGGATAGGATTAGATACACAGCTCAGCAGACGGTATCACACAGGATAGGATTAGATACACATCAGCAGACAGTATCACACAGGATAGGATTAGATACACATCAGCAGACAGTATCACACAGGAGAGGATTAGATACACATCAGCAGACAGTATCACACAGGGGAGGATTAGATACACATCAGCAGACAGTATCACACAGGATAGGATTAGATACACAGCGCAGCAGACAGTATCACACAGGATAGGATTAGATACACGGCTCAGCAGACAGTATCACACAGGATAGGATTAGATACACGGCTCAGCAGGCAGTATCACACAGGATAGGATTAGATACACAGCTCAGCAGACGGTATCACACAGGATAGGATTAGATACACATCAGCAGACAGTATCACACAGGATAGGATTAGATACACATCAGCAGACAGTATCACACAGGAGAGGATTAGATACACATCAGCAGACAGTATCACACAGGGGAGGATTAGATACACATCAGCAGACAGTATCACACAGGATAGGATTAGATACACAGCGCAGCAGACAGTATCACACAGGATAGGATTAGATACACGGCTCAGCAGACAGTATCACACAGGATAGGATTAGATACACGGCTCAGCAGGCAGTATCACACAGGATAGGATTAGATACACAGCTCAGCAGACCGTATCACACAGGATAGGATTAGATACACGGCTCAGCAGACAGTATCACACAGGATAGGATTAGATACACAGCTCAGCAGACGGTATCACACAGGATAGGATTAGATACACATCAGCAGACAGTATCACACAGGATAGGATTAGATACACATCAGCAGACAGTATCACACAGGAGAGGATTAGATACACATTAGCAGCACAGTATCACACAGGATAGGATTAGATACACAGCGCAGCAGACAGTATCACACAGGATAGGATTAGATACACAGCTCAGCAGACAGTATCACACAGGATAGGATTGGATACACGGCTCAGCAGACAGTATCACACAGGATAGGATTAGATACATGGCTCAGCAGACAGTACCACACAGGATGGGATTCGATACACAGCTCAGCAGACAGTATCACACAGGATAGGATTAGATACACAGCTCAGCAGACAGTATCACACCTGACAGGATTAGATACACAGCTCAGCAGACAGTATCACACAGGATAGGATTAGATACACATCAGCAGACAGTATCACACAGGATAGGATTAGATACACGGCTCAGCAGACAGTATCACACAGGATAGGATTAGATACACGGCTCAGCAGGCAGTATCACACAGGATAGGATTAGATACACAGCTCAGCAGACCGTATCACACAGGATAGGATTAGATACACGGCTCAGCAGACAGTATCACACAGGATAGGATTAGATACACAGCTCAGCAGACGGTATCACACAGGATAGGATTAGATACACATCAGCAGACAGTATCACACAGGATAGGATTAGATACACATCAGCAGACAGTATCACACAGGAGAGGATTAGATACACATCAGCAGACAGTATCACACAGGGGAGGATTAGATACACATCAGCAGACAGTATCACACAGGATAGGATTAGATACACAGCGCAGCAGACAGTATCACACAGGATAGGATTAGATACACGGCTCAGCAGACAGTATCACACAGGATAGGATTAGATACACGGCTCAGCAGGCAGTATCACACAGGATAGGATTAGATACACAGCTCAGCAGACGGTATCACACAGGATAGGATTAGATACACATCAGCAGACAGTATCACACAGGATAGGATTAGATACACATCAGCAGACAGTATCACACAGGAGAGGATTAGATACACATCAGCAGACAGTATCACACAGGGGAGGATTAGATACACATCAGCAGACAGTATCACACAGGATAGGATTAGATACACAGCGCAGCAGACAGTATCACACAGGATAGGATTAGATACACGGCTCAGCAGACAGTATCACACAGGATAGGATTAGATACACGGCTCAGCAGGCAGTATCACACAGGATAGGATTAGATACACAGCTCAGCAGACCGTATCACACAGGATAGGATTAGATACACGGCTCAGCAGACAGTATCACACAGGATAGGATTAGATACACAGCTCAGCAGACGGTATCACACAGGATAGGATTAGATACACATCAGCAGACAGTATCACACAGGATAGGATTAGATACACATCAGCAGACAGTATCACACAGGAGAGGATTAGATACACATTAGCAGCACAGTATCACACAGGATAGGATTAGATACACAGCGCAGCAGACAGTATCACACAGGATAGGATTAGATACACAGCTCAGCAGACAGTATCACACAGGATAGGATTGGATACACGGCTCAGCAGACAGTATCACACAGGATAGGATTAGATACATGGCTCAGCAGACAGTACCACACAGGATGGGATTCGATACACAGCTCAGCAGACAGTATCACACAGGATAGGATTAGATACACAGCTCAGCAGACAGTATCACACCTGACAGGATTAGATACACAGCTCAGCAGACAGTATCACACAGGATAGGATTAGATACACATCAGCAGACAGCATCACACAGGATAGGATTAGATACACATCAGCAGACAGTATCACACAGGATAAGATTAGATACACAGCTCAGCAGACAGTATCACACAGGATAGGATTAGATACACAGCTCAGCAGGCAGTATCACACAGGATAGGATTAGATACATGGCTCAGCAGACAGTATCACACAGGATAGGATTCGATACACAGCTCAGCAGACAGTATCACACCTGACAGGATTAGATACACAGCTCAGCAGACAGTATCACACATGATAGGATTAGATACACAGCTCAGCAGACAGTATCACACAGGATAGGATTAGATACACAGCTCAGCAGACAGTATCACACATGATAGGATTAGATACACATCAGCAGACAGTATCACACAGGATAGGATTAGATACACAACTCAGCAGACAGTATCACACAGGATAGGATTAGATACACAGCTCAGCAGACAGCATCACACAGGATAGGATTAGATACACAGCTCAGCAGACAGTATCACACAGGATAGGATTAGATACACAGCTCAGCAGACAGTATCACACAGGACAGGATTAGATACACAGCTCAGCAGACAGTATCACACAGGATGGGATAAGTCATCTGACAGCTCAGCTATCAGGACAAGAGAGATTTGTGCTGCTGGTGTGATTACCCCACTGGTACATTGTAACAAGCCTCCAGCTGTGAGTAGTGTTGGGTCTGTACAGGTTTCAAGTTAGTTATAAATAGAAATGGTAAAATTTACTAGCAGCAAGCGGAGATCTTGAAAATAGGAAAGAGCTGTTCACTAGATGCTGATGATCTAACACTCCCATCTGCTGTAGGGAGGGGGCGCTCTCCGTAGTACTGAGTGATGTGACCCCTGGGACAACTCCAACTGACCTGTCTACTGTTAACCCCTCACCCCACATGTGCTACTCAGTGTATTACTTCCTTGTTTTATACTCCAATCACATCCAAAGCTGCATTAATAGTCCTACTATTGCATTATCTTATGGATAAAACACACAGTCTGTCTGTGTCGTCTGCACATCCACAGCTCTGGTCCGATGTGAGTGAAGTTTTGCTGAGCGTTCTTCAGCACCCGTCGGGGAATACTGGTGCAATTCAAAATTGAACATGTGACTGTCCCTGGGATCTTATAGTCCTGCTGTGTGTTGGGGGTCCGTATCCTGTCTGCGGTCCGTACATGTCAGCAGGTCTTACAGCTCCTTACATTCCTCTGGTGATTCCTGGGTATCCTGGTTGCTCTGGTGATTTCTGGGTATCCCGGTGGCTCTGGTGATTCCTGGGTGCCCTGGTGGCTCTGGTGATTCCTGGGTATCCTGGTGGCTCTGGTGATTCCTGGGTATCCTGGTTGCTCTGGTGATTTCTGGGTATCCTGGTGGCTGTGGTGATTTCTGGGTATCCTGGAGGCTCTGGTGATTTCTGGGTATCCTGGCGGCTCTGGTGATTCCTGGGTATCCGGGTGGCTCTGGTGATTTCTGGGTATCCTGGCGGCTCTGGTGATTTCTGGGTATCCTGGTGGCTCTGGTGATTTCTGGGTATCCCGGTGGCTCTGGTGATTCCTGAGTATCCTGGTGGCTCTGGTGATTCCTGGGTATCCTGGTGGCTCTGGTGATTCCTGGGTATCCGGTTGGCTGTGGTGATTTCTGAGTATCCTGGTGGCTCTGGTGATTCCTGGGTATCCCGGTGGCTCTGGTGATTCCTGGGTATCCTGGTGGCTCTGGTGATTCCTGGGTATCCCGGTGGCTCTGGTGATTCCTGGGTATCCGGGTGGCTGTGGTGATTTCTGAGTATCCTGGTGGCTCTGGTGATTCCTGGGTATCCTGGTGGCTCTGGTGATTCCTGGGTATCCTGGTGGCTCTGGTGATTCCTTAGTATCCTGGTGGCTCTGGTGATTCCTGGGTATCCTGGTGGCTCTGGTGATTTCTGAGTATCCTGGCGGCTCTGGTGATTCCTGGGTATCCGGGTGGCTGTGGTGATTTCTGAGTATCCTGGTGGCTCTGGTGATTCCTGCGTATCCGGGTGGCTCTGCTAATTTCTGGGTATCCTGGTGGCTCTGGTGATTTCCAGGTGTCCTGGCGGCTCTGGTAATTCCTGGATGTTCTGGCGGGTATGGTTATTCCTGGGTATCCTTGTGGCTCTGGTGATTTCTGGGGATCCGGGTGGCTCTGATAATTCCTGGTTATCCTGATGGCTCTGGTGATTCCTGGGTATCCTGGTGGCTCTGGTGATTTCTGGTTATCCTGGTGGCTCTGGTGATTCCTGGGTATCCTGGTGGCTCTGATAATTCCTGGGTATCCTTGTGGCTCTGGTGATTTCTGGGTATCCTGGTGGCTCTGGTGATTTCTGGTTATCCTGGTGGCTCTGGTGATTCCTGGGTATCCTGGTGGCTCTGGTGATTTCTGGGTATCCTGGTGGCTCTGGTGATTCCTGGGTATCCTGGTGGCTCTGGTAATTTCTGGGTTTCCTGGCGGGTATGGTGATTCCTGGGTATCCTGGTGGCTCTGGTGATTCCTGGGTTTTTTGGTGGCTCTGGTGATTCCTGGGTATCTTGGTGGCTCTGTTCATTCCTGGGTATCCCGGTGGCTCTGGTGATTCCTGGGTATCCCGGTGGCTCTGGTGATTCCTGGGTATCTTGGTGGCTCTGGTGATTTCTGGGTATCCAGGTGGCTCTGGTGATTCTTGGGTATCCTGGTGGCTCTGGTGATTTCTGGTTGTCCCGGTGGCTCTGGTGATTCCTGGGTATCCTGGTGGCTCTGATAATTCCTGGTTATCCTGGTGGCTCTGGTGATTCCTGGGTATCCTGGTGGCTCTGGTGATTTCTGGGTATCCTGGTGGCTCTGGTGATTCCTGGGTATCCTGGTGGCTCTGGTAATTTCTGGGTTTCCAGGCGGGCATGGTGATTCCTGGGTATCCTGGTGGCTCTGGTGATTCCTGGGTTTTTTGGTGGCTCTGGTGATTCCTGGGTATCTTGGTGGCTCTGTTGATTCCTGGGTATCCCGGTGGCTCTGGTGATTCCTGGGTATCCCGGTGGCTCTGGTGATTCCTGGGTATCCCGGTGGCTCTGGTGATTCCTGGGTATCCTGGTGGCTCTGGTGATTCCTGGGTATCCCGGTGGCTCTGGTGATTCCTGGGTATCCTGGTGGCTCTGGTGATTTTTGGGTATCCTGGCGGCTCTGGTGATTTCTGGGTATCCGGGTGGCTCTGGTGATTTCTGGGTATCCCGGTGGCTCTGGTGATTCCTGGGTATGCTGGTGGCTCTGGTGATTTCTGGGTATGATGGTGGCTCTGGCGATTTCTTGGTATCCTGGTGGCTCTGGCGATTTCTTGGTATCCTGGTGGCTCTGGTGATTCCTGGTTGTCCTGGTGGCTCTGGTGATTCCTGGGTATCCTGGTGGCTCTGGTGATTCCTGGGTATCCTGGTGGCTCTGGTGATTCCTGGGTATCCTGGTGGCTCTGATGATTTCTGGGTATCCTGGCGGCTCTGGTGATTTCTGGGTATCCGGGTGGCTCTGGTGATTTCTTGGTATCCTGGTGGCTCTGGTGATTCCTGTGTATCCGGGTGGCTCTGCTAATTTCTGGGTATCCTGGTGGCTCTGGTGATTTCTAAGTGTCCTGGCGGCTCTGGTAATTCCTGGATGTCCTGGCGGCTCTGGAGTTTCCTGGGTATCCTGGCGGGTATGGTGATTCCTGGGGATCCTTGTGGCTCTGGTGATTTCTGGGGATCCGGGTGGCTTTGATAATTCCTGGTTATCTTGATGGCTCTGGTGATTCCTGGGTATCCTGGTGGCTCTGGTGATTTCTGGGTATCCTGGTGGCTCTCTTGATTTCTTGGTATCTTGGTGGCTCTGGTGATTCCTGGGTATCCTGGTGGCTCTGGTGATTTCTGGGTATCCTGGCGGGTATGGTGATTCCTGGGTATCCTGGTGGCTTTGGTGATTCCTAGGTTTTTGGATGGCTCTGGTTATTCCTGGGTATCGTGGTTGCTCTGGTAATTCCTGGGTATCCCGGTGGCTCTGGTGATTCCTGGGTATCCCGGTGGCTCTGGTGTTTCCTGGGTATCCCGGTGGCTCTGGTGATTTCTGGGTATCCCGGTGGCTCTGGTGATTTCTGGGTATCCCGGTGGCTCTAATGATTCCTGGATATCCTAGTGTCTCTGGTAATTCCAGGGTATAATGGTGGCTCTGGTGATTCCTGGGTATCCTGGTGGCTCTGGTGATTTCTGGGTATCCCGGTGGCTCTGGTGATTCCTGGGTATCCTGGTGGCTCTGGTGATTCCTGGGATTTCCCGGTGGCTCTGGTGATTTCCGGGTATCCAGGTGGCTCTGGTAATTCGTGGGTATCCTGGTGGCTCTGTGGATTACTGGGTATCCTGGTGGCTCTGGTGATTCCTGGGTATCCGGGTGGCTCTGGTTATTCCTTGGTATCCTGTTGGCTCTGGTGATTCCTGGGTATCCTGGTGGCTCTGGTGATTCCTGCGTATCCTGGTGGCTCTGGTAATTCCAGGTTATCCAGGAGCTCTGTTGATTCCTGGGTATCCGGGTGGCTGTGGTGATTTCTGAGTATCCTTGTGGCTCTGGTGATTCCTGCGTATCCGGGTGGCTCTGCTAATTTCTGGGTATCCTGGTGGCTCTGGTGATTTCCAGGTGTCCTGGCGGCTCTGGTAATTCCTGGATGTTCTGGCGGGTATGGTTATTCCTGGGTATCCTTGTGGCTCTGGTGATTTCTGGGGATCCGGGTGGCTCTGATAATTCCTGGTTATCCTGATGGCTCTGGTGATTCCTGGGTATCCTGGTGGCTCTGGTGATTTCTGGTTATCCTGGTGGCTCTGGTGATTCCTGGGTATCCTGGTGGCTCTGATAATTCCTGGGTATCCTTGTGGCTCTGGTGATTTCTGGGTATCCTGGTGGCTCTGGTGATTTCTGGTTATCCTGGTGGCTCTGGTGATTCCTGGGTATCCTGGTGGCTCTGGTGATTTCTGGGTATCCTGGTGGCTCTGGTGATTCCTGGGTATCCTGGTGGCTCTGGTAATTTCTGGGTTTCCTGGCGGGTATGGTGATTCCTGGGTATCCTGGTGGCTCTGGTGATTCCTGGGTTTTTTGGTGGCTCTGGTGATTCCTGGGTATCTTGGTGGCTCTGTTGATTCCTGGGTATCCCGGTGGCTCTGGTGATTCCTGGGTATCCCGGTGGCTCTGGTGATTCCTGGGTATCTTGGTGGCTCTGGTGATTTCTGGGTATCCAGGTGGCTCTGGTGATTCTTGGGTATCCTGGTGGCTCTGGTGATTTCTGGTTGTCCCGGTGGCTCTGGTGATTCCTGGGTATCCTGGTGGCTCTGATAATTCCTGGTTATCCTGGTGGCTCTGGTGATTCCTGGGTATCCTGGTGGCTCTGGTGATTTCTGGGTATCCTGGTGGCTCTGGTGATTCCTGGGTATCCTGGTGGCTCTGGTAATTTCTGGGTTTCCAGGCGGGCATGGTGATTCCTGGGTATCCTGGTGGCTCTGGTGATTCCTGGGTTTTTTGGTGGCTCTGGTGATTCCTGGGTATCTTGGTGGCTCTGTTGATTCCTGGGTATCCCGGTGGCTCTGGTGATTCCTGGGTATCCCGGTGGCTCTGGTGATTCCTGGGTATCCCGGTGGCTCTGGTGATTCCTGGGTATCCTGGTGGCTCTGGTGATTCCTGGGTATCCCGGTGGCTCTGGTGATTCCTGGGTATCCTGGTGGCTCTGGTGATTTTTGGGTATCCTGGCGGCTCTGGTGATTTCTGGGTATCCGGGTGGCTCTGGTGATTTCTGGGTATCCCGGTGGCTCTGGTGATTCCTGGGTATGCTGGTGGCTCTGGTGATTTCTGGGTATGATGGTGGCTCTGGCGATTTCTTGGTATCCTGGTGGCTCTGGCGATTTCTTGGTATCCTGGTGGCTCTGGTGATTCCTGGTTGTCCTGGTGGCTCTGGTGATTCCTGGGTATCCTGGTGGCTCTGGTGATTCCTGGGTATCCTGGTGGCTCTGGTGATTCCTGGGTATCCTGGTGGCTCTGATGATTTCTGGGTATCCTGGCGGCTCTGGTGATTTCTGGGTATCCGGGTGGCTCTGGTGATTTCTTGGTATCCTGGTGGCTCTGGTGATTCCTGTGTATCCGGGTGGCTCTGCTAATTTCTGGGTATCCTGGTGGCTCTGGTGATTTCTAAGTGTCCTGGCGGCTCTGGTAATTCCTGGATGTCCTGGCGGCTCTGGAGTTTCCTGGGTATCCTGGCGGGTATGGTGATTCCTGGGGATCCTTGTGGCTCTGGTGATTTCTGGGGATCCGGGTGGCTTTGATAATTCCTGGTTATCTTGATGGCTCTGGTGATTCCTGGGTATCCTGGTGGCTCTGGTGATTTCTGGGTATCCTGGTGGCTCTCTTGATTTCTTGGTATCTTGGTGGCTCTGGTGATTCCTGGGTATCCTGGTGGCTCTGGTGATTTCTGGGTATCCTGGCGGGTATGGTGATACCTGGGTATCCTGGTGGCTTTGGTGATTCCTAGGTTTTTGGATGGCTCTGGTTATTCCTGGGTATCGTGGTTGCTCTGGTAATTCCTGGGTATCCCGGTGGCTCTGGTGATTCCTGGGTATCCCGGTGGCTCTGGTGTTTCCTGGGTATCCCGGTGGCTCTGGTGATTTCTGGGTATCCCGGTGGCTCTGGTGATTTCTGGGTATCCCGGTGGCTCTAATGATTCCTGGATATCCTAGTGTCTCTGGTAATTCCAGGGTATAATGGTGGCTCTGGTGATTCCTGGGTATCCTGGTGGCTCTGGTGATTTCTGGGTATCCCGGTGGCTCTGGTGATTCCTGGGTATCCTGGTGGCTCTGGTGATTCCTGGGATTTCCCGGTGGCTCTGGTGATTTCCGGGTATCCAGGTGGCTCTGGTAATTCGTGGGTATCCTGGTGGCTCTGTGGATTACTGGGTATCCTGGTGGCTCTGGTGATTCCTGGGTATCCGGGTGGCTCTGGTTATTCCTTGGTATCCTGTTGGCTCTGGTGATTCCTGGGTATCCTGGTGGCTCTGGTGATTCCTGCGTATCCTGGTGGCTCTGGTAATTCCAGGTTATCCAGGAGCTCTGTTGATTCCTGGGTATCCTGCTGGCTCTGGTGATTTCTGGGTATCCTGGTGGCTCTGGTGATTCCTGGGTATCCTGGTGGCTCTGGTGATTTCTGGGTATCCTGGCGGGTATGGTGATTCCTGGGTATCTTGGTGGCTTTGGTGATTCCTGGGTTTTTGGGTGGCTCTGGTGATTTCTGGGTATCCTGGCGGGTATGGTGATTCCTGGGTATCCTGGTGGCTTTGGTGATTCCTAGGTTTTTGGGTGGCTCTGCTTATTCCTGGGTATCTTGGTGGCTCTGGTGATTCCTGGGTATCGTGGTTGCTCTGGTGATTCCTGGGTATCTTGGTGGCTCTGGTGATTTCTGGGTATCCTGGCGGGTATGGTGATTCCTGGGTATCTTGGTGGCTCTTGTGATTCCTGGGTTTTTGGGTGGCTCTGGTGATTCCTGGGTATCTTGGTGGCTCTGGTGATTCCTGGGTATCCTGGTGGCTCTGGTGATTTCTGGGTATCCCGGTGGCTCTGGTGATTCCTGGGTATCCCGGTGGCCCTGGTGATTCCTGGGTATCCTAGTGTCTCTGGTGATTCCTTGGTATAATGGTGGCTCTGGTGATTCCTGGGTATCCTGGTGGCTCTGGTGATTTCTGGGTATCCCGGTGGCTCTGGTGATTCCTGGGTATCCCGTTGGCACTGGTGATTTCTCGATATCCTGGTGGCTCTGGTGATTTCTGGGTATCCTTGCGGCTCTGGTGATTTCTGGGTATCCGGGTGGCTCTGGTGATTCCTGGGTATCCCGGTGGCTCTGGTGATTTCAGGATATCCTGGTGGCTCTGGTGATTTTTGGGTATCCTGGCGGCTCTGGTGATTTCTGGGTATCCGGGTGGCTCTGGTGATTTCTGGGAATCCCGGTGGCTCTGGTGATTCCTGGGTATGCTGGTGGCTCTGGTGATTTCTGGGTATGATGGTGGCTCTGGCGATTTCTTGGTATCCTGGTGGCTCTGGCGATTTCTTGGTATCCTGGTGGCTCTGGTGATTCCTGGTTGTCCTGGTGGCTCTGGTGATTCCTGGGTATCCTGGTGGCTCTGGTGATTCCTGGGTATCCTGGTGGCTCTGGTGATTTCTGGGTATCCTGGCGGCTCTGGTGATTTCTGGGTATCCGGGTGGCTCTGGTGATTTCTTGGTATCCCGGTGGCTCTGGTGATTCCTGCGTATCCGGGTGGCTCTGCTAATTTCTGGGTATCCTGGTGGCTCTGGTGATTTCTAAGTGTCCTGGCGGCTCTGGTAATTCCTGGATGTCCTGGCGGCTCTGGAGTTTCCTGGGTATCCTGGCGGGTATGGTGATTCCTGGGGATCCTTGTGGCTCTGGTGATTTCTGGGGATCCGGGTGGCTTTGATAATTCCTGGTTATCTTGATGGCTCTGGTGATTCCTGGGTATCCTGGTGGCTCTGGTGATTTCTGGGTATCCTGGTGGCTCTCTTGATTTCTTGGTATCTTGGTGGCTCTGGTGATTCCTGGGTATCCTGGTGGCTCTGGTGATTTCTGGGTATCCTGGCGGGTATGGTGATTCCTGGGTATCCTGGTGGCTTTGGTGATTCCTAGGTTTTTGGATGGCTCTGGTTATTCCTGGGTATCGTGGTTGCTCTGGTGATTCCTGGGTATCCCGGTGGCTCTGGTGATTCCTGGGTATCCCGGTGGCTCTGGTGTTTCCTGGGTATCCCGGTGGCTCTGGTGATTTCTGGGTATCCCGGTGGCTCTGGTGATTTCTGGGTATCCCGGTGGCTCTGGTGATTTCTGGGTATCCCGGTGGCTCTAATTATTCCTGGATATCCTAGTGTCTCTGGTAATTCCAGGGTATAATGGTGGCTCTGGTGATTCCTGGGTATCCTGGTGGCTCTGGTGATTTCTGGGTATCCCGGTGGCTCTGGTGATTCCTGGGTATCCTGGTGGCTCTGGTGATTCCTGGGATTTCCCGGTGGCTCTGGTGATTTCCGGGTATCCAGGTGGCTCTGGTAATTCCTGGGTATCCTGGTGGCTCTGTGGATTACTGGGTATCCTGGTGGCTCTGGTGATTCCTGGGTATCCGGGTGGCTCTGGTTATTCCTTGGTATCCTGTTGGCTCTGGTGATTCCTGGGTATCCTGGTGGCTCTGGTGATTCCTGCGTATCCTGGTGGCTCTGGTCATTCCAGGTTATCCAGGAGCTCTGTTGATTCCTGGCTATCCTGCTGGCTCTGGTGATTTCTGGGTATCCTGGTGGCTCTGGTGATTCCTGGGTATCCTGGTGGCTCTGGTGATTTCTGGGTATCCTGGCGGGTATGGTGATTCCTGGGTATCTTGGTGGCTCTGGTGATTCCTGGGTTTTTGGGTGGCTCTGGTGATTTCTGGGTATCCTGGCGGGTATGGTGATTCCTGGGTATCCTGGTGGCTTTGGTGATTCCTAGGTTTTTGGGTGGCTCTGCTTATTCCTGGGTATCTTGGTGGCTCTGGTGATTCCTGGGTATCGTGGTTGCTCTGGTGATTCCTGGGTATCTTGGTGGCTCTGGTGATTTCTGGGTATCCTGGCGGGTATGGTGATTCCTGGGTATCTTGGTGGCTCTTGTGATTCCTGGGTTTTTGGGTGGCTCTGGTGATTCCTGGGTATCTTGGTGGCTCTGGTGATTCCTGGGTATCCTGGTGGCTCTGGTGATTCCTGGGTATCCCGTTGGCACTGGTGATATCTCGATATCCTGGTGGCTCTGGTGATTTCTGGGTATCCTTGCGGCTCTGGTGATTTCTGGGTATCCGGGTGGCTCTGGTGATTTCCGGGTAACCCGGTGGCTCTGGTGATTCCTGGGTATGCTGGTGGCTCTGGTGATTTCTGGTATCCTGGTGGCTCTGGCGATCTCTTGGTATTCCGGTGGCTCTGGTGATTCCTGGTTGTCCTGATGGCTCTGGTGATTCCTGGGTATCCTGGTGGCTCTGGTGATTCCTGGGTATCCTGGTGGCTCTGGTGATTCCTGGGTATCCTGGTGGCTCTGGTGATTTCTGGGTATCCTGGTGGCTCTGGTGATTTCTGGGTATCCGGGTGGCTCTGGTGATTTCTGGGTATCCTGGTGGCTCTGGTGATTCCTGCATATCCGGGTGGCTCTGCTAATTTCTCGGTGTCCTGGCGGCTCTGGTGTTTCCTGGGTATCTTGGCGGGTATGGTGATTCCTGGGTATCCTTGTGGCTCTGGTGATTTCTGGAGATCTGGGTGGCTCTGATAATTCCTGGTTATCCTGATGCCTCTGGTGATTCCTGGGTATCCTAGCGGCTCTGGTGTTTCCTGGGTATCCAGGCGGGTATGGTGATTCCTGGGTATCCCGGTGGCTCTGGTGATTCCTGGGTATCTCGATGGCTCTGGTGATTCCTGGGTATCCCGGTGGCTCTGGTGATTCCTGGGTATCCCGGTGGCTCTGGTGATTCCTGGGTATCCCGGTGGCTCTGGTGATTCCTGGGTATCCTAGTGTCTCTGGTGATTCCTGGGTATAATGGTGGCTCTGGTGATTCCTGGGTATCCTGGTGGCTCTGGAGATTTCTGGGTATGCCGGTGGCTCTGGTGATTCCTGGGTATCCCGGTGGCTCTGGTGATTCCTGGGTATCCCCGTGGCTCTGGTGATTCCTGGGTATCCTGGTGGCTCTGGTGATTTCTGGGTATCCAGGTGGCTCTGGTGATTTCTGGGTATGCCGGTGGCTCTGGTGATTCCTGGGTATCCCGGTGGCTCTGGTGATTCCTGGGTATCCCGGTGGCTCTGGTGATTTCTGGGTATCCTGGCGGGTATGGTGATTCCTGGGTATCCTGGTGGCTTTGGTGATTCCTAGGTTTTTGGATGGCTCTGGTTATTCCTGGGTATCATGGTTGCTCTGGTGATTCCTGGGTATCCTGGTGGCTCTGGTGATTCCTGGGTATCCCGGTGGCTCTGGTGTTTCCTGGGTATCCCGGTGGCTCTGGTGATTTCTGGGTATCCCGGTGGCTCTGGTGATTTCTGGGTATCCCGGTAGCTCTAATGATTCCTGGATATCCTAGTGTCTCTGGTAATTCCAGGGTATAATGGTGGCTCTGGTGATTCCTGGGTATCCTGGTGGCTCTGGTGATTTCTGGGTATCCCGGTGGCTCTGGTGATTCCTGGGTATCCTGGTGGCTCTGGTGATTCCTGGGATTTCCCGGTGGCTCTGGTGATTTCCGGGTATCCAGGTGGCTCTGGTAATTCCTGGGTATCCTGGTGGCTCTGTGGATTACTGAGTATCCTGGTGGCTCTGGTGATTCCTGGGTATCCGGGTGGCTCTGGTTATTCCTGGGTATCCTGTTGGCTCTGGTGATTCCTGGGTATCCTGGTGGCTCTGGTGATTCCTGCGTATCCTGGTGGCTCTGGTAATTCCAGGTTAACCTGGAGCTCTGTTGATTCCTGGGTATCCTGGTGGCTCTGGTGATTTCTGGGTATCCCGGTGGCTCTGGTGATTCCTGGGTATCCTGGTGGCTCTGGTGATTCCTGGGATTTCCCGGTGGCTCTGGTGATTTCCGGGTATCCAGGTGGCTCTGGTAATTCCTGGGTATCCTGGTGGCTCTGTGGATTACTGAGTATCCTGGTGGCTCTGGTGATTCCTGGGTATCCGGGTGGCTCTGGTTATTCCTGGGTATCCTGTTGGCTCTGGTGATTTCTGGGTATCCTGGTGGCTCTGGTGATTCCTGCATATCCGGGTGGCTCTGCTAATTTCTCGGTGTCCTGGCGGCTCTGGTGTTTCCTGGGTATCTTGGCGGGTATGGTGATTCCTGGGTATCCTTGTGGCTCTGGTGATTTCTGGAGATCTGGGTGGCTCTGATAATTCCTGGTTATCCTGATGCCTCTGGTGATTCCTGGGTATCCTAGCGGCTCTGGTGTTTCCTGGGTATCCAGGCGGGTATGGTGATTCCTGGGTATCCCGGTGGCTCTGGTGATTCCTGGGTATCTCGATGGCTCTGGTGATTCCTGGGTATCCCGGTGGCTCTGGTGATTCCTGGGTATCCCGGTGGCTCTGGTGATTTCTGGGTATCCCGGTGGCTCTGGTGATTCCTGGGTATCCTAGTGTCTCTGGTGATTCCTGGGTATAATGGTGGCTCTGGTGATTCCTGGGTATCCTGGTGGCTCTGGAGATTTCTGGGTATGCCGGTGGCTCTGGTGATTCCTGGGTATCCCGGTGGCTCTGGTGATTCCTGGGTATCCCCGTGGCTCTGGTGATTCCTGGGTATCCTGGTGGCTCTGGTGATTTCTGGGTATCCAGGTGGCTCTGGTGATTTCTGGGTATGCCGGTGGCTCTGGTGATTCCTGGGTATCCCGGTGGCTCTGGTGATTCCTGGGTATCCCGGTGGCTCTGGTGATTTCTGGGTATCCTGGCGGGTATGGTGATTCCTGGGTATCCTGGTGGCTTTGGTGATTCCTAGGTTTTTGGATGGCTCTGGTTATTCCTGGGTATCATGGTTGCTCTGGTGATTCCTGGGTATCCTGGTGGCTCTGGTGATTCCTGGGTATCCCGGTGGCTCTGGTGTTTCCTGGGTATCCCGGTGGCTCTGGTGATTTCTGGGTATCCCGGTGGCTCTGGTGATTTCTGGGTATCCCGGTAGCTCTAATGATTCCTGGATATCCTAGTGTCTCTGGTAATTCCAGGGTATAATGGTGGCTCTGGTGATTCCTGGGTATCCTGGTGGCTCTGGTGATTTCTGGGTATCCCGGTGGCTCTGGTGATTCCTGGGTATCCTGGTGGCTCTGGTGATTCCTGGGATTTCCCGGTGGCTCTGGTGATTTCCGGGTATCCAGGTGGCTCTGGTAATTCCTGGGTATCCTGGTGGCTCTGTGGATTACTGAGTATCCTGGTGGCTCTGGTGATTCCTGGGTATCCGGGTGGCTCTGGTTATTCCTGGGTATCCTGTTGGCTCTGGTGATTCCTGGGTATCCTGGTGGCTCTGGTGATTCCTGCGTATCCTGGTGGCTCTGGTAATTCCAGGTTAACCTGGAGCTCTGTTGATTCCTGGGTATCCTGCTGGCTCTGGTGATTTCTGGGTATCCTGGTGGCTCTGGTGATTCCTGGGTATCCTGGTGGGTCTGGTGATTTCTGGGTTTCCTGGCGGGTATGGTGATTCTTGGGTATCTTGGTGGCTCTGGTGATTCCTGGGTTTTTGGGTGGCTCTGGTGATTTCTGGGTATCCTGGCGGGTATGGTGATTCCTGGGTATCCTGGTGGCTTTGGTGATTCCTAGGTTTTTGGGTGGCTCTGGTTATTCCTGGGTATCTTGGTGGCTCTGGTGATTCCTGGGTATCGTGGTTGCTCTGGTGATTCCTGGGTATCTTGGTGGCTCTGGTGATTTCTGGGTATCCTGGCGGGTATGGTGA
Source organism: Eleutherodactylus coqui (assembly GCF_035609145.1). Taxonomy (NCBI): domain Eukaryota; kingdom Metazoa; phylum Chordata; class Amphibia; order Anura; family Eleutherodactylidae; genus Eleutherodactylus; species Eleutherodactylus coqui. Next base: position 19,372,297 of record NC_089837.1, on the reverse strand, counting down.
TTCCTGGGTATCTTGGTGGCTCTTGTGATTCCTGGGTTTTTGGGTGGCTCTGGTGATTCCTGGGTATCTTGGTGGCTCTGGTGATTCCTGGGTATCCTGGTGGCTCTGGTGATTTCTGGGTATCCCGGTGGCTCTGGTGATTCCTGGGTATCCCGGTGGCCCTGGTGATTCCTGGGTATCCCGGTGTCTCTGGTGATTCCTTGGCATAATGGTGGCTCTGGTGATTCCTGGGTATCCTGGTGGCTCTGGTGATTTCTGGGTATCCCGGTGGCTCTGGTGATTCCTGGGTATCCCGTTGGCACTGGTGATTTCTCGATATCCTGGTGGCTCTGGTGATTTCTGGGTATCCTTGCGGCTCTGGTGATTTCTGGGTATCCGGGTGGCTCTGGTGATTTCCGGGTAACCCGGTGGCTCTGGTGATTCCTGGGTATGCTGGTGGCTCTGGTGATTTCTGGTATCCCGGTGGCTCTGGCGATCTCTTGGTATCCCGGTGGCTCTGGTGATTCCTGGTTGTCCTGGTGGCTCTGGTGATTCCTGGGTATCCTGGTGGCTCTGGTGATTCCTGGGTATCCTGGTGGCTCTGGTGATTCCTGGGTATCCTGGTGGCTCTGGTGATTTCTGGGTATCCTGGTGGCTCTGGTGATTTCTGGGTATCCGGGTGGCTCTGGTGATTTCTGGGTATCCTGGTGGCTCTGGTGATTCCTGCGTATCCGGGTGGCTCTGCTAATTTCTCGGTGTCCTGGCGGCTCTGGTGTTTCCTGGGTATCCTGGCGGGTATGGTGATTCCTGGGTATCCTTGTGGCTCTGGTGATTTCTGGAGATCTGGGTGGCTCTGATAATTCGTGGTTATCCTGATGCCTCTGGTGATACCTGGGTATCCTGGCGGCTCTGGTGTTTCCTGGGTATCCTGGCGGGTATGGTGATTCCTGGGTATCCTGGTGGCTCTGTTGATTCCTGGGTATCCCGGTGGCTCAGGTGATTCCTGGGTATCCTGGTGGCTCTGGTGATTCCTGGGTATCCTGGTGGCTCTGGTGATTCCTGGGTATCCTGGTGGCTCTGGTGATTCCTGCGTATCCGGGTGGCTCTGCTAATTTCTCGGTGATCTGGCGGCTATGGTGTTTCCTGGGTATCCTGGCGGGTATGGTGATTTCTGGGTATCCTTGTGGCTCTGGTGATTTCTGGGGATCCGGTTGGCTTTGATAATTCCTGGTTATCCTGATGCCTCTGGTGATTCCTGGGTATCCTAGCGGCTCTGGTGTTTCCTGGGTATCCAGGCGGGTATGGTGATTCCTGGGTATCCCGGTGGCTCTGGTGATTCCTCGGTATCACGATGGCTCTGGTGATTCCTGGGTATCCCGGTGGCTCTGGTGATTCCTGGGTATCCCGGTGGCTCTGGTGATTTCTGGGTATCCCGGTGGCTCTGGTGATTCCTGGGTATCCTAGTGTCTCTGGTGATTCCTGGGTATAATGGTGGCTCTGGTGATTCCTGGGTATCCTGGTGGCTCTGGAGATTTCTGGGTATGCTGGTGGCTCTGGTGATTCCTGGGTATCCCGGTGGCTCTGGTGATTCCTGGGTATCCCGGTGGCTCTGGTGATTCCTGGGTATCCTGGTGGCTCTGGTGATTTCTGGGTATCCAGGTGGCTCTGGTAATTCCTGGGTATCCTGGTGGCTCTGGTGATTCCTCAGTATCCTGGTGGCTCCGGTGGTTCCTGGGTATCCTGGTGGCTCTGGTAATTCCCGGTTATCCTGGTGGCTCTGTTGATTCCTGGGTATCCTGGTGGCTCTGGTGATTTCTGGGAATCCTGGTGGCTCTGGTGATTCCTGGGTATCCTGGTGGCTCTGGTGATTTCTGGGTATCCTGGCAGGTATGGTGATTCCTGGGTATCTTGGTGGCTCTGGTGATTTCTGGGTATCCTGGTGGCTCTGGTGATTTCTGGGTATCTCGGTGGCTCTGGTGATTCCTGGGTATCCCGGTGGCTCTGGTGATTCCTGGGTATCCTAGTTTCTCTGGTGATTCCTGGGTATCCCGGTGGCTCTGGTGATTCCTGGGTATCCTGGTGGCTCTGGTGATTTCTGGGTACCCAGGTGGCTCTGGTAATTCCTGGGTATCCTGGTGGCTCTGGTGATTCCTGGGTATCCTGGTGGCTCTGGTGATTCCTGGGTATCCTGGTGGCTCTGGTGATTTCTGGGTATCCAGGTGGCTCTGGTGATTCCTGGGTATCCTGGTGGCTCTGGTGATTCCTGGGTATCCTGGTGGCTCTGGTAATTCCTGGTTATCCTGGTGGCTCTGTTGATTCCTGGGTATCCTGGTGGCTCTGGTGATTTCAGGGAATCCTGGTGGCTCTGGTGATTCCTGGGTATCCTGGTGGCTCTGGTGATTTCTGGGTATCCTGGCAGGTATGGTGATTCCTGGGTATCTTGGTGGCTCTGGTGATTTCTGGGTATCCTGGTGGCTCTGGTGATTCCTGGGTATCCCGGTGGTTCTGGTGATTCCTGGGTATCCTAGTGTCTCTGGTGATTCCTGGGTATAATGGTGGCTCTGGTGATTCCTGGGTATCTTGGTGGCTCTGGTGATTTCTGGGTATCCCGGTGGCTCTGGTGATTCCTGGGTATCCCGGTGGCTCTGGTGATTTCTGGGTATCCAGGTGGCTCTGGTGATTCCTGGGTATCCTGGTGGCTCTGGTGATTCCTGGGTATCCTGGTGGCTTTGGTGATTCCTGGTTATCCTGGTCGATCTGGTGATTTCTGGGTATCCTGGTGGCTCTGGTGATTTCTAAGTGTCCTGGCGGCTCTGGTAATTCCTGGATGTCCTGGCGGCTCTGGAGTTTCCTGGGTATCCTGGCGGGTATGGTGATTCCTGGGGATCCTTGTGGCTCTGGTGATTTCTGGGGATCCGGGTGGCTTTGATAATTCCTGGTTATCTTGATGGCTCTGGTGATTCCTGGGTATCCTGGTGGCTCTGGTGATTTCTGGGTATCCTGGTGGCTCTCTTGATTTCTTGGTATCTTGGTGGCTCTGGTGATTCCTGGGTATCCTGGTGGCTCTGGTGATTTCTGGGTATCCTGGCGGGTATGGTGATTCCTGGGTATCCTGGTGGCTTTGGTGATTCCTAGGTTTTTGGATGGCTCTGGTTATTCCTGGGTATCGTGGTTGCTCTGGTAATTCCTGGGTATCCCGGTGGCTCTGGTGATTCCTGGGTATCCCGGTGGCTCTGGTGTTTCCTGGGTATCCCGGTGGCTCTGGTGATTTCTGGGTATCCCGGTGGCTCTGGTGATTTCTGGGTATCCCGGTGGCTCTAATGATTCCTGGATATCCTAGTGTCTCTGGTAATTCCAGGGTATAATGGTGGCTCTGGTGATTCCTGGGTATCCTGGTGGCTCTGGTGATTTCTGGGTATCCCGGTGGCTCTGGTGATTCCTGGGTATCCTGGTGGCTCTGGTGATTCCTGGGATTTCCCGGTGGCTCTGGTGATTTCCGGGTATCCAGGTGGCTCTGGTAATTCGTGGGTATCCTGGTGGCTCTGTGGATTACTGGGTATCCTGGTGGCTCTGGTGATTCCTGGGTATCCGGGTGGCTCTGGTTATTCCTTGGTATCCTGTTGGCTCTGGTGATTCCTGGGTATCCTGGTGGCTCTGGTGATTCCTGCGTATCCTGGTGGCTCTGGTAATTCCAGGTTATCCAGGAGCTCTGTTGATTCCTGGGTATCCTGCTGGCTCTGGTGATTTCTGGGTATCCTGGTGGCTCTGGTGATTCCTGGGTATCCTGGTGGCTCTGGTGATTTCTGGGTATCCTGGCGGGTATGGTGATTCCTGGGTATCTTGGTGGCTTTGGTGATTCCTGGGTTTTTGGGTGGCTCTGGTGATTTCTGGGTATCCTGGCGGGTATGGTGATTCCTGGGTATCCTGGTGGCTTTGGTGATTCCTAGGTTTTTGGGTGGCTCTGCTTATTCCTGGGTATCTTGGTGGCTCTGGTGATTCCTGGGTATCGTGGTTGCTCTGGTGATTCCTGGGTATCTTGGTGGCTCTGGTGATTTCTGGGTATCCTGGCGGGTATGGTGATTCCTGGGTATCTTGGTGGCTCTTGTGATTCCTGGGTTTTTGGGTGGCTCTGGTGATTCCTGGGTATCTTGGTGGCTCTGGTGATTCCTGGGTATCCTGGTGGCTCTGGTGATTTCTGGGTATCCCGGTGGCTCTGGTGATTCCTGGGTATCCTAGTGTCTCTGGTGATTCCTTGGTATAATGGTGGCTCTGGTGATTCCTGGGTATCCTGGTGGCTCTGGTGATTTCTGGGTATCCCGGTGGCTCTGGTGATTCCTGGGTATCCCGTTGGCACTGGTGATTTCTCGATATCCTGGTGGCTCTGGTGATTTCTGGGTATCCTTGCGGCTCTGGTGATTTCTGGGTATCCGGGTGGCTCTGGTGATTCCTGGGTATCCCGGTGGCTCTGGTGATTTCTGGATATCCTGGTGGCTCTGGTGATTTTTGGGTATCCTGGCGGCTCTGGTGATTTCTGGGTATCCGGGTGGCTCTGGTGATTTCTGGGTATCCCGGTGGCTCTGGTGATTCCTGGGTATGCTGGTGGCTCTGGTGATTTCTGGGTATGATGGTGGCTCTGGCGATTTCTTGGTATCCTGGTGGCTCTGGCGAATTCTTGGTATCCTGGTGGCTCTGGTGATTCCTGGTTGTCCTGGTGGCTCTGGTGATTCCTGGGTATCCTGGTGGCTCTGGTGATTCCTGGGTATCCTGGTGGCTCTGGTGATTTCTGGGTATCCTGGCGGCTCTGGTGATTTCTGGGTATCCGGGTGGCTCTGGTGATTTCTTGGTATCCCGGTGGCTCTGGTGATTCCTGCGTATCCGGGTGGCTCTGCTAATTTCTGGGTATCCTGGTGGCTCTGGTGATTTCTAAGTGTCCTGGCGGCTCTGGTAATTCCTGGATGTCCTGGCGGCTCTGGAGTTTCCTGGGTATCCTGGCGGGTATGGTGATTCCTGGGGATCCTTGTGGCTCTGGTGATTTCTGGGGATCCGGGTGGCTTTGATAATTCCTGGTTATCTTGATGGCTCTGGTGATTCCTGGGTATCCTGGTGGCTCTGGTGATTTCTGGGTATCCTGGTGGCTCTCTTGATTTCTTGGTATCTTGGTGGCTCTGGTGATTCCTGGGTATCCTGGTGGCTCTGGTGATTTCTGGGTATCCTGGCGGGTATGGTGATTCCTGGGTATCCTGGTGGCTTTGGTGATTCCTAGGTTTTTGGATGGCTCTGGTTATTCCTGGGTATCGTGGTTGCTCTGGTGATTCCTGGGTATCCCGGTGGCTCTGGTGATTCCTGGGTATCCCGGTGGCTCTGGTGTTTCCTGGGTATCCCGGTGGCTCTGGTGATTTCTGGGTATCCCGGTGGCTCTGGTGATTTCTGGGTATCCCGGTGGCTCTGGTGATTTCTGGGTATCCCGGTGGCTCTAATGATTCCTGGATATCCTAGTGTCTCTGGTAATTCCAGGGTATAATGGTGGCTCTGGTGATTCCTGGGTATCCTGGTGGCTCTGGTGATTTCTGGGTATCCCGGTGGCTCTGGTGATTCCTGGGTATCCTGGTGGCTCTGGTGATTCCTGGGATTTCCCGGTGGCTCTGGTGATTTCCGGGTATCCAGGTGGCTCTGGTAATTCCTGGGTATCCTGGTGGCTCTGTGGATTACTGGGTATCCTGGTGGCTCTGGTGATTCCTGGGTATCCGGGTGGCTCTGGTTATTCCTTGGTATCCTGTTGGCTCTGGTGATTCCTGGGTATCCTGGTGGCTCTGGTGATTCCTGCGTATCCTGGTGGCTCTGGTCATTCCAGGTTATCCAGGAGCTCTGTTGATTCCTGGCTATCCTGCTGGCTCTGGTGATTTCTGGGTATCCTGGTGGCTCTGGTGATTCCTGGGTATCCTGGTGGCTCTGGTGATTTCTGGGTATCCTGGCGGGTATGGTGATTCCTGGGTATCTTGGTGGCTCTGGTGATTCCTGGGTTTTTGGGTGGCTCTGGTGATTTCTGGGTATCCTGGCGGGTATGGTGATTCCTGGGTATCCTGGTGGCTTTGGTGATTCCTAGGTTTTTGGGTGGCTCTGCTTATTCCTGGGTATCTTGGTGGCTCTGGTGATTCCTGGGTATCGTGGTTGCTCTGGTGATTCCTGGGTATCTTGGTGGCTCTGGTGATTTCTGGGTATCCTGGCCGGTATGGTGATTCCTGGGTATCTTGGTGGCTCTTGTGATTCCTGGGTTTTTGGGTGGCTCTGGTGATTCCTGGGTATCTTGGTGGCTCTGGTGATTCCTGGGTATCCTGGTGGCTCTGGTGATTTCTGGGTATCCCGGTGGCTCTGGTGATTCCTGGGAATCCCGGTGGCCCTGGTGATTCCTGGGTATCCCGTTGGCACTGGTGATATCTCGATATCCTGGTGGCTCTGGTGATTTCTGGGTATCCTTGCGGCTCTGGTGATTTCTGGGTATCCGGGTGGCTCTGGTGATTTCCGGGTAACCCGGTGGCTCTGGTGATTCCTGGGTATGCTGGTGGCTCTGGTGATTTCTGGTATCCTGGTGGCTCTGGCGATCTCTTGGTATTCCGGTGGCTCTGGTGATTCCTGGTTGTCCTGATGGCTCTGGTGATTCCTGGGTATCCTGGTGGCTCTGGTGATTCCTGGGTATCCTGGTGGCTCTGGTGATTTCTGGGTATCCTGGTGGCTCTGGTGATTTCTGGGTATCCGGGTGGCTCTGGTGATTTCTGGGTATCCTGGTGGCTCTGGTGATTCCTGCATATCCGGGTGGCTCTGCTAATTTCTCGGTGTCCTGGCGGCTCTGGTGTTTCCTGGGTATCTTGGCGGGTATGGTGATTCCTGGGTATCCTTGTGGCTCTGGTGATTTCTGGAGATCTGGGTGGCTCTGATAATTCCTGGTTATCCTGATGCCTCTGGTGATTCCTGGGTATCCTAGCGGCTCTGGTGTTTCCTGGGTATCCAGGCGGGTATGGTGATTCCTGGGTATCCCGGTGGCTCTGGTGATTCCTGGGTATCTCGATGGCTCTGGTGATTCCTGGGTATCCCGGTGGCTCTGGTGATTCCTGGGTATCCCGGTGGCTCTGGTGATTTCTGGGTATCCCGGTGGCTCTGGTGATTCCTGGGTATCCTAGTGTCTCTGGTGATTCCTGGGTATAATGGTGGCTCTGGTGATTCCTGGGTATCCTGGTGGCTCTGGAGATTTCTGGGTATGCCGGTGGCTCTGGTGATTCCTGGGTATCCCGGTGGCTCTGGTGATTCCTGGGTATCCCCGTGGCTCTGGTGATTCCTGGGTATCCTGGTGGCTCTGGTGATTTCTGGGTATCCAGGTGGCTCTGGTGATTTCTGGGTATGCCGGTGGCTCTGGTGATTCCTGGGTATCCCGGTGGCTCTGGTGATTCCTGGGTATCCCGGTGGCTCTGGTGATTTCTGGGTATCCTGGCGGGTATGGTGATTCCTGGGTATCCTGGTGGCTTTGGTGATTCCTAGGTTTTTGGATGGCTCTGGTTATTCCTGGGTATCATGGTTGCTCTGGTGATTCCTGGGTATCCCGGTGGCTCTGGTGATTCCTGGGTATCCCGGTGGCTCTGGTGTTTCCTGGGTATCCCGGTGGCTCTGGTGATTTCTGGGTATCCCGGTGGCTCTGGTGATTTCTGGGTATCCCGGTAGCTCTAATGATTCCTGGATATCCTAGTGTCTCTGGTAATTCCAGGGTATAATGGTGGCTCTGGTGATTCCTGGGTATCCTGGTGGCTCTGGTGATTTCTGGGTATCCCGGTGGCTCTGGTGATTCCTGGGTATCCTGGTGGCTCTGGTGATTCCTGGGATTTCCCGGTGGCTCTGGTGATTTCCGGGTATCCAGGTGGCTCTGGTAATTCCTGGGTATCCTGGTGGCTCTGTGGATTACTGAGTATCCTGGTGGCTCTGGTGATTCCTGGGTATCCGGGTGGCTCTGGTTATTCCTGGGTATCCTGTTGGCTCTGGTGATTCCTGGGTATCCTGGTGGCTCTGGTGATTCCTGCGTATCCTGGTGGCTCTGGTAATTCCAGGTTAACCTGGAGCTCTGTTGATTCCTGGGTATCCTGCTGGCTCTGGTGATTTCTGGGTATCCTGGTGGCTCTGGTGATTCCTGGGTATCCTGGTGGGTCTGGTGATTTCTGGGTATCCTGGCGGGTATGGTGATTCTTGGGTATCTTGGTGGCTCTGGTGATTCCTGGGTTTTTGGGTGGCTCTGGTGATTTCTGGGTATCCTGGCGGGTATGGTGATTCCTGGGTATCCTGGTGGCTTTGGTGATTCCTAGGTTTTTGGGTGGCTCTGGTTATTCCTGGGTATCTTGGTGGCTCTGGTGATTCCTGGGTATCGTGGTTGCTCTGGTGATTCCTGGGTATCTTGGTGGCTCTGGTGATTTCTGGGTATCCTGGCGGGTATGGTGATTCCTGGGTATCTTGGTGGCTCTTGTGATTCCTGGGTTTTTGGGTGGCTCTGGTGATTCCTGGGTATCTTGGTGGCTCTGGTGATTCCTGGGTATCCTGGTGGCTCTGGTGATTTCTGGGTATCCCGGTGGCTCTGGTGATTCCTGGGTATCCCGGTGGCCCTGGTGATTCCTGGGTATCCCGGTGTCTCTGGTGATTCCTTGGCATAATGGTGGCTCTGGTGATTCCTGGGTATCCTGGTGGCTCTGGTGATTTCTGGGTATCCCGGTGGCTCTGGTGATTCCTGGGTATCCCGTTGGCACTGGTGATTTCTCGATATCCTGGTGGCTCTGGTGATTTCTGGGTATCCTTGCGGCTCTGGTGATTTCTGGGTATCCGGGTGGCTCTGGTGATTTCCGGGTAACCCGGTGGCTCTGGTGATTCCTGGGTATGCTGGTGGCTCTGGTGATTTCTGGTATCCCGGTGGCTCTGGCGATCTCTTGGTATCCCGGTGGCTCTGGTGATTCCTGGTTGTCCTGGTGGCTCTGGTGATTCCTGGGTATCCTGGTGGCTCTGGTGATTCCTGGGTATCCTGGTGGCTCTGGTGATTCCTGGGTATCCTGGTGGCTCTGGTGATTTCTGGGTATCCTGGTGGCTCTGGTGATTTCTGGGTATCCGGGTGGCTCTGGTGATTTCTGGGTATCCTGGTGGCTCTGGTGATTCCTGCGTATCCGGGTGGCTCTGCTAATTTCTCGGTGTCCTGGCGGCTCTGGTGTTTCCTGGGTATCCTGGCGGGTATGGTGATTCCTGGGTATCCTTGTGGCTCTGGTGATTTCTGGAGATCTGGGTGGCTCTGATAATTCGTGGTTATCCTGATGCCTCTGGTGATACCTGGGTATCCTGGCGGCTCTGGTGTTTCCTGGGTATCCTGGCGGGTATGGTGATTCCTGGGTATCCTGGTGGCTCTGTTGATTCCTGGGTATCCCGGTGGCTCAGGTGATTCCTGGGTATCCTGGTGGCTCTGGTGATTCCTGGGTAACCTGGTGGCTCTGGTGATTCCTGGGTATCCTGGTGGCTCTGGTGATTCCTGCGTATCCGGGTGGCTCTGCTAATTTCTCGGTGATCTGGCGGCTATGGTGTTTCCTGGGTATCCTGGCGGGTATGGTGATTTCTGGGTATCCTTGTGGCTCTGGTGATTTCTGGGGATCCGGTTGGCTTTGATAATTCCTGGTTATCCTGATGCCTCTGGTGATTCCTGGGTATCCTAGCGGCTCTGGTGTTTCCTGGGTATCCAGGCGGGTATGGTGATTCCTGGGTATCCCGGTGGCTCTGGTGATTCCTCGGTATCACGATGGCTCTGGTGATTCCTGGGTATCCCGGTGGCTCTGGTGATTCCTGGGTATCCCGGTGGCTCTGGTGATTTCTGGGTATCCCGGTGGCTCTGGTGATTCCTGGGTATCCTAGTGTCTCTGGTGATTCCTGGGTATAATGGTGGCTCTGGTGATTCCTGGGTATCCTGGTGGCTCTGGAGATTTCTGGGTATGCTGGTGGCTCTGGTGATTCCTGGGTATCCCGGTGGCTCTGGTGATTCCTGGGTATCCCGGTGGCTCTGGTGATTCCTGGGTATCCTGGTGGCTCTGGTGATTTCTGGGTATCCTGGTGGCTCTGGTAATTCCTGGGTATCCTGGTGGCTCTGGTGATTCCTCAGTATCCTGGTGGCTCCGGTGGTTCCTGGGTATCCTGGTGGCTCTGGTAATTCCCGGTTATCCTGGTGGCTCTGTTGATTCCTGGGTATCCTGGTGGCTCTGGTGATTTCTGGGAATCCTGGTGGCTCTGGTGATTCCTGGGTATCCTGGTGGCTCTGGTGATTTCTGGGTATCCTGGCAGGTATGGTGATTCCTGGGTATCTTGGTGGCTCTGGTGATTTCTGGGTATCCTGGTGGCTCTGGTGATTTCTGGGTATCTCGGTGGCTCTGGTGATTCCTGGGTATCCCGGTGGCTCTGGTGATTCCTGGGTATCCTAGTTTCTCTGGTGATTCCTGGGTATCCCGGTGGCTCTGGTGATTCCTGGGTATCCTGGTGGCTCTGGTGATTTCTGGGTACCCAGGTGGCTCTGGTAATTCCTGGGTATCCTGGTGGCTCTGGTGATTCCTGGGTATCCTGGTGGCTCTGGTGATTCCTGGGTATCCTGGTGGCTCTGGTGATTTCTGGGTATCCAGGTGGCTCTGGTGATTCCTGGGTATCCTTGTGGCTCTGGTGATTCCTGGGTATCCTGGTGGCTCTGGTAATTCCTGGTTATCCTGGTGGCTCTGTTGATTCCTGGGTATCCTGGTGGCTCTGGTGATTTCTGGGAATCCTGGTGGCTCTGGTGATTCCTGGGTATCCTGGTGGCTCTGGTGATTTCTGGGTATCCTGGCAGGTATGGTGATTCCTGGGTATCTTGGTGGCTCTGGTGATTTCTGGGTATCCTGGTGGCTCTGGTGATTCCTGGCTATCCCGGTGGTTCTGGTGATTCCTGGGTATCCTAGTGTCTCTGGTGATTCCTGGGTATAATGGTGGCTCTGGTGATTCCTGGGTATCTTGGTGGCTCTGGTGATTTCTGGGTATCCCGGTGGCTCTGGTGATTCCTGGGTATCCCGGTGGCTCTGGTGATTTCTGGGTATCCAGGTGGCTCTGGTGATTCCTGGGTATCCTGGTGGCTCTGGTGATTCCTGGGTATCCTGGTGGCTTTGGTGATTCCTGGTTATCCTGGTCGATCTGGTGATTTCTGGGTATCCTGGTGGCTGTGGTGATTTCTGGGTATCCTGGTGGCTCTGGTGATTCCTGGGTATCCTTTTGGCACTGGTGATTTCTGGGTATCCTGGCGGCTCTGGTGATTTCTGGTTGTCCCGGTGGCTCTGGTGATTCCTGGGTAAACTGGTGGCTCTGGTGATTCCTGGGTATCCTTTTGGCACTGGTGATTTCTGGGTATCCTGGTGACTCTGGTGATTCCTGGGTTTCTTGGTAGCTCTGGTGATTTCTGGGTATCCTGGCGGGTATGGTGATTCCTGCGTATCCGGGTGGCTCTGGTAATTTCTCGGTGTCCTGGCGGCTCTGGTGTTTCCTGGGTATCCTGGCGGGTATGGTGATTCCTGGGTATCCTGGTGGCTCTGGTGATTTCTGGGGATCCGGGTGGCTCTGATAATTCCTGGTTATCCTGATGCCTCTGGTGATTCCTGGTTATCCTGGCGGCTCTGGTGTTTCCTGGGTATCCTGGCGGGTATGGTGATTCCTGGGTATCCCAGTGGCTCTGGTGTTTCCTGGGTATCCCGGTGGCTCTGGTGATTCCTGGGTATCCCGGTGGCTCTGGTGATTCCTGGGTATCCCGGTGGCTCTGGTGATTTCTGGGTATCCCGGTGGCTCTGGTGATTCCTGGGTATCCTGGTGGCTCTGGTGATTCCTGGGTATCCTGGTGGCTCTGGTAATTCCTGGTTATCCTGGTGGCTCTGTTGATTCCTGGGTATCCTGGTGGCTCTGGTGATTTCTGGGAATCCTGGTGGCTCTGGTGATTCCTGGGTATCCTGGTGGCTCTGGTGATTTCTGGGTATCCTGGCAGGTATGGTGATTCCTGGGTATCTTGGTGGCTCTGGTGATTTCTGGGTATCCTGGTGGCTCTGGTGATTCCTGGGTATCCCGGTGGTTCTGGTGATTCCTGGGTATCCTAGTGTCTCTGGTGATTCCTGGGTATAATGGTGGCTCTGGTGATTCCTGGGTATCTTGGTGGCTCTGGTGATTTCTGGGTATCCCGGTGGCTCTGGTGATTCCTGGGTATCCCGGTGGCTCTGGTGATTTCTGGGTATCCAGGTGGCTCTGGTGATTCCTGGGTATCCTGGTGGCTCTGGTGATTCCTGGGTATCCTGGTGGCTTTGGTGATTCCTGGTTATCCTGGTCGATCTGGTGATTTCTGGGTATCCTGGTGGCTGTGGTGATTTCTGGGTATCCTGGTGGCTCTGGTGATTCCTGAGTATCCTTTTGGCACTGGTGATTTCTGGGTATCCTGGCGGCTCTGGTGATTTCTGGTTGTCCCGGTGGCTCTGGTGATTCCTGGGTAAACTGGTGGCTCTGGTGATTCCTGGGTATCCTTTTGGCACTGGTGATTTCTGGGTATCCTGGTGACTCTGGTGATTCCTGGGTTTCTTGGTAGCTCTGGTGATTTCTGGGTATCCTGGCGGGTATGGTGATTCCTGCGTATCCGGGTGGCTCTGCTAATTTCTCGGTGTCCTGGCGGCTCTGGTGTTTCCTGGGTATCCTGGCGGGTATGGTGATTCCTGGGTATCCTGGTGGCTCTGGTGATTTCTGGGGATCCGGGTGGCTCTGATAATTCCTGGTTATCCTGATGCCTCTGGTGATTCCTGGTTATCCTGGCGGCTCTGGTGTTTCCTGGGTATCCTGGCGGGTATGGTGATTCCTGGGTATCCCAGTGGCTCTGGTGTTTCCTGGGTATCCCGGTGGCTCTGGTGATTCCTGGGTATCCCGGTGGCTCTGGTGATTCCTGGGTATCCCGGTGGCTCTGGTGATTTCTGGGTATCCCGGTGGCTCTGGTGATTCCTGGGTATCCTAGTGTCTCTGGTGATTCCTGGGTATCTTGGTGGCTCTGGTGATTCCTGGGTATCCTGGTGGCTCTGTTGATTTCTGGGTATGCCGGTGGCTCTGGTGATTCCTGGGTATCCCGGTGGCTCTGGTGATTCCTGGATATCCCGGTGGCTCTGGTGATTCCTGGGTATCCTGGTGGCTCTGGTGATTTCTGGGTATCCAGGTGGCTCTGGTAATTCCTGGGTATCCTGGTGGCTCTGGTGAGTACTGGGTATCCTGGTGGCTCTGGTGATTCCTTTGTATCCGGGTGGCTCTGGTCATTCCTGGGTATCCTGGTGGCTCTGGTGATTCCTGGGTATCCTGGTGGCTCTGGTGATTCCTGGGTATCCAGGTGGCTCTGGTAATTCCTGGTTATCCTGGTGGCTCTGTTGATTCCTGGATATCCTGGTGGCTCTGGTGATTTCTGGGAATCCTGGTGGCTCTGGTGATTCCTGGGTATCCTGGTGGCTCTGGTGATTTCTGGGTATCCTGGCGGGTATGGTGATTCCTGGGTATCTTGGTGGCTCTGGTGATTCCTGGGTATCCTGGTGGCTCTGGTGATTTCTGGGTATCTCGGTGGCTCTGGTGATTCCTGGGTATCCCGGTGGCTCTGATGATTCCTGGGTATCCTAGTGTCTCTGGTGATTCCTGGGTATAATGGTGGCTCTGGTTATTCCTGGGTATCTTGGTGGCTCTGGTGATTTCTGGGTATCCCGGTGGCTCTGGTGATTCCTAGGTATCTTGGTGGCTCTGGTGATTTCTGGATATCCTGTTGGCTCTGGTGATTTCTGGGTATCCTGGTGGCTTTGGTGATTCCTGGTTATCTTGGTCGATCTGGTAATTTCTGGATTTCCTGGCGGGTATGGTGATTCCTGGGTATCCTGGTGGCTCTGGTAATTCCTGGGTATCCTTTTGGCCCTGGTGATTTCTGGGTATCCTGGCGGCTCTAGTGATTTCTGGTTGTCCCGGTGGCTCTGGTGATTCCTGGGTATCCTGGTGGCTTTGGTGATTCCTGGGTATCCTTTTGGCACTGGTGATTTCTGGGTATCCTGGCGGCTCTGGTGAATCCTGGGTATCCTGGTGGCTCTGGTGATTCCTGGGTATCCTGGTGGCTCTGGTGAATCCTGGGTATCCTGGTGGCTCTGGTGATTTCTGGTTGTCCCGGTGGCTGTGGTGATTCCTGGGTGCCCCGATGGCTCTGGTCATTTGGTTATCAGTTGAGGTGGGATGGTAGCCCTGATTTATAAATGTCCTTTTAAGGTGGTATAGAGGTTCCTCTCTGTCTGTTTGGTTGGAGCAGATCCGGTTGTATCTGATGGTCTGTCTGTAGATGATGGACTTTTTGATGCGTTTACGATGGGAACTGTCCCATCTGAGGTATGTGGGCCGATCAATCGGTTTCCGGTATAGGGATGTCTGTATTGACTTGTTTGACATTTTTATGGTGGTGTCCAAAAAGTTGATTTCTGTATCTGAGTAGCTTAATGTCAGGTTTATGGTGGGTGGAATGCAGTGAGTCTCTCATGTAATTTTATTAGTTCTTGTTTGGTGTGGGTCCAGATGATTATGATGTCATCAGTGTAGCGGACATAGGCCAATGGTTTGTTGGGGCAGGAGGCCAGAAAGTCACTATCCAGTTTTGCCATGAAAAGGTTGGCATATTGCGGTGCCACTTTACTGCCCGGCGGTTCCGGTGAGTTACAAGAATATCTCTCTGCCAAAGGAGAAATAATTGTGCATGAGGATGAATCTTATGCTGCTACATCATGTCTTATACTCCACTGTCATACTCCAGTCACACGAAGAGCTGCAGTCAGAATTATATTGTTACATCATGTCTTATACTCCAATCACACCCAGAGCTATTTTAACATTTCTGCAGTCATATTGTGTTATATATTCCAGGAGCTTCATGTATTACTCTAATCACATCCAGAGCTGCAGTCATGATTCTTCCTGCATCATGTCTTACACTCTAGTCACATCCAGATCAGCAGTCACAGTTCTTCTGTTACATCGTCTTATACTCCACTCACACACAGAGCAGTCTGTTGAACTCACAGAGGATTGTCCAGTCCGCATACAGTTGGACTACCAGCTGTCGGTATTGTTTGCATCTTGCTGTCAGTGAATAAGAACAGTTTTATTGTTTTTGTCAATAGGCTGAAAACCACTTCTGGCCTCAAACTTCTCGCAGCTGAGCGTTTGTTACAATTGCATCCAGTCTGTGAAGTAAATAGCAGCAGACATCTCCTTCCTGTCCTGAGCCCCAGGCTGTTACCATTATAGGAAACCCTCCACTAGTAGAAGCTGCAGATGTGGACAGGGGTCACCTGGTTCTATTCACTGGCAGCAATTAGAGATCTTGAAAATCGTGAGGAAAAGATATTTGAAGAACTTTTCATTATACAGTGATTATAGTTCTGATATCTGAGCTGCCATGATGCTCACAGGGAGTTGGCAGAATTGTGCATGCAGCTCAGGATGTGACTAGAGTATTAGTCGAGAACCATTAACATGGCTGCAGGGCCGCCGTCAGGATCTCTGTTGTGTAGGGACAGGAACCACATGGGGATCTGCCCACACAAGGGGCAGCAGCTGCCCGCACAGATGGGCACAGCGATGGATCCCACCAGTAATTTCAGATTGATACAGTAGTAGTAACAGGAGGGGTCACAGAGGGTGGGAGGGGGGTGGCAGTGAGGAGCGCAGGAGGAACATTAATGCCATGTCAGCGGGGTAAACATGCCTGTGATTACTGCAGCCCTATGCTGCTCTGCAAACTGTAGGAGGACTACAGCTCCCAGCATGCCCTGACCTGCCAGAGCTTAGGAACCCGGACATCATAGATCAATAAACCAAAATGGAAACCGTCGAAATTTAGTTTTTATGTCATTTTCAATCATACCCAGAGCTGCAGTCATGCTTATGCTGCTACCGGTATATCATGTCTTATACTCCAATCACATCCAGAGCTGCAGTCATGATTATGCTGCTACCGGTATATCATGTCTTATACTTCAATTACATCCAGAGCTGCAGTCATGATTATGCTGCTATATCATGTCTTATACTCCAATTACATCCAGAGCTGCAGTCATGATTATGCTGCTATATTATGTCTTATACTACAATCCTTTCCAGAGCTGCAGTCATGCGTATGCTGCTATATCATGTCTTATACTCCAATCACATCCAGAGCTGCAGTCCTAACTATGCTGTTACATAATGTCTTATACTCCAATCACATCCAAAGCTGAAGTCACAAGTCTGCTGTTACATTATGTCATACTCCAATTACATCCAGAGCTGCAGTCATGATTATGCTGCTATATCTTGTCTTATACTTCAATCACATCCAGAGCTGCAGTCACAAGTATGCTGCTATATCATGTCTTATACTCCAATCACACCCAAAGCTGCAGTCACAGGTATGCTGTTATATCATGTCTTATACTCCAATCACATCCAGAGCTGCAGTCACGATTACACTGCTATATCATGTCTTATACTCCAATCACATGCAGAGCTGCAGTCATGATTATGCTGCTGTATCATGTCTTATACTCCAATTACATCCAGAGCTGCAGTCACAAGTAGGCTGTTACATCATGTGTTATACTCAAATCACATCCAGAGCTGCAATCATGATTATGCTGCTATATCATGTCTTATACTCCAATCACATCCAGAGCTGCAGTCAGAAGTCTGCTGTTACATCATGTATTATACTTCAATTACATCCAGAGCTGCAGTAATGATTATGCTGCTACATCATGTCTTATACTCCAATCACATCCAGAGCTGCAGTCGCAAGTATGCTGTTACATCATGTATTATACTCCAATTACATCCAGAGCTGCAGTCATGATCATGCTGCTACATCATGTCTTATACTGCAATCACATCCAGAGCTGCAGTCATCATTATGCTATTACGTCATGTGTTATACTCCAATCGCATCCAAAGCTGCAGTGAAAAGTTTGCTTTTACATCATGTCTTATACTCCAATTACATCCAGAGCTGCAGTCATGATTATGCTGCTACACCATGTCTTATACTCCAATCACATCCAAAGCTGCAGTCACAAGTATGCTGTTACATCATGTATTATACTCCAATTACATCCAGAGCTGCAGTTAGGATTATGCTGCTATATCATGTATAATACTTCAATCACATCCAGAGCTGCAATAATGATTATGCTGCTATATCATTTCTTATACTACAATCCCATCCAGAGCTGCAGTCACAAGTATGCTGTTACATTATGTCTTATACTACAATTACATCCAGAGCTGCAGTCATGATATGCTGTTACATCATGTCTTATACTCCAATCACATCCAAAGCTGCAGTCACAAGTATGCTGTTACATCATGTCTTATACTCCAATTACATCCAGAGCTGCAGTCATGATCATGCTGCTACATCATGTCTTATACTCCAATCACATCCAGAGCTGCAGTCATCATTATGCTATTACATCATGTGTTATACTCCAATCACATCCAAAGCTACAGTCACAAGTATGCTGATACATCATGTATTATACTCCAACTACATCCAGAGCTGCAGTCACAAGTAGGCTGTTACATCATGTCTTATACTCCAATCACATCCTGAGCTACAATCACAAGTATGCTGTTACATCATGTCCTATACTCCAATTACATCCAGAGCTGCAGTCATGATTATGCTGCTATATCATGTCCTATACTCCAATCACATCCAGAGCTGCAGTCAAGATTATGCTGCTACATCATGTCTTATACTCCAATCACATCCAGAGCTGCAGTCCTGATTATGCTGCTACATCATGTCTTATACTCCAATCACATCCAAAGCTGCAGTCAGAAGTCTGCTGTTACATCATGTCTTATACTTCAATTACATCCAGAGCTGCAGTAATGATTTTGCTGCTACATCATGTCTTATACTCCAATCACATCCAAAGCTGCAGTCGCAAGTATGCTGTTACATCA
Organism: Eleutherodactylus coqui; assembly: GCF_035609145.1. Classification (NCBI taxonomy): domain Eukaryota; kingdom Metazoa; phylum Chordata; class Amphibia; order Anura; family Eleutherodactylidae; genus Eleutherodactylus; species Eleutherodactylus coqui. Next base: position 19,354,267 of record NC_089837.1, on the reverse strand, counting down.
TGTATTATACTCCAATTACATCTAGGGCTGCAGTTACAAGTATGCTGTTATATCATTTCTTATACTCCAATTACATCCAGAGCTGCAGTCATGATTATGCTGCTACATAATGTCTTATACTCCAATTATATCCAGAGCTGCAGTCATGATTATGCTGTTACATCATGTCTTATACTCCAATCACATCCAAAGCTGCAGTCAGAAGTCTGCTTTTACATCATGTCTTATACTCCAATCACATCCAGAGCTGCAGTCATGATTATACTGTTACATCATGTCTTATACTTCAATCACATCCAAAGCTGCAGTCACAAGCATGCTGTTACATCATATATTATACTCCAATTACATCCAGAGCTGCAGTCACAAGTAGGCTGTTACATCATGTGTTATACTCAAATCACATCCAGAGCTGCAATCATGATTATGCTGCTATATCATGTCCTATACTCAAATCACATCCAGAGCTGCAGTCATGATTATGCTGCTACATCATGTCTTATACTCCAATCATATCCAGAGCTGCAGTCATGATTATGCTGTTACATCATGTCTTATACTCCAATCACATCCAAAGCTGCAGTCAAAAGTTTGCTTTTACATCATGTCTTATACTCCAATTACATCCAGAGCTGCAGTCATGATTATGCTGCTACACCATGTCTTATACTCCAATCACATCCAAAGCTGCAGTCACAAGTATGCTGTTACATCATGTATTATACTCCAATTACATCCAGAGCTACTATCACAAGTATGCTGTTGCATCATGTCCTATACTCCAATTACATCCAGAGCTGCAGTCATGATTATGCTGCTATATCATGTCCTATACTCCAATCACATCCAGAGCTGCAGTCACAATTATGCTGCTATATCATGTCTTACACTCCAATCACATCTGGAGCTGCAGACACAAGTATACTGTTACATCATGTCTTATACTCCAATCACATCCAGAGCTGCAATCACAATTATGCTGTCACATCATATCTTATACTCTAATCATTACCTGGACTGCACTCATGAATATACTATTACACCATATCTTATGCTCCAGTCACATCCTGAGCTGTAGTCACAATTATGCAGTTACATCATATCTTGTACTCCATTCACATCCAGAGCTGCATTAACACTTCAGGTTAGGCATTACTACTTCTCGTTCATCGCATCTCGATCTGTAGTTAATATTCTTCTGTTATATATTTTATACTGTAGTCACATCAACAGCTGCACAGGTTTGGCTGACCCTCTGTTGGCAAAAGCTGAAATCTCCCTGTTGGCCCTTGCTGGAGCTTGTTGTATTGCATTGTGGGTGTTGCAGTGCATTAACAATATACTGGACAGTTGTCAGGTATAATTTTAGAAGTCTCTTTCTTACAAACTGCATATCATACAGTATTGCTAAATATTTCATGCAGCTTTGGATGTGACTTGTGTCAGAAAGCCTTACACATTCTTATGTCATTAATCATTGTGTAATCTATCTGATCTAGCTGTGTAATATATAATCCTTCAACTAGGGGGCACTGCTCCAGATCCAACAGAGATCACATGATGCACACCCTGCAATAGGAAGAGTCTTAGTATGTGATTATCATTTTAAGGGCGGGGCTTTAGGTCTTGTGGTCATGTGTGGTAGTGCAGGGGGCTCTTTAAGGGACGCATTGAGATCATTAGTCCTGCTTTAACCCACAGATGACTGCAGAAGGAGGAGCGGAGTCTAATGTGGTGTGTTGTAAGATCCTCCCTCCCAGGTGTCCGCCCCCACCTTAGAAGTACACGCCCCCGCCTTAGAAGTACACGCCCACGCTTACTCTGGCTCTCAGCTTTGTAGGTCAGACTATGCCACCACATTTGCGCTGCAGGAATCCGTTAATGAGTTCACATGAGGACAGTTCAATGGAAAACCAGAAAATGCATTTTACTGTGGATGGGGGAAGTATGTGACCCCCCCTGGTGTGCGGAGACTCATTACTGGTCAGTCACTGGAGCGCTCTCTTATTAGGTTAGTGGTTTGCTCAGACAGCCTGCGCTGTCTCTTTGGAGCCTCTCAGAAAGCCCGGCCATTAAGCAGGGAGTGGGGGGTGCTAATATGCTCAGGGGGTCAATTAGAGGAAGCATGAAGGCTCTAGATGACGGGCGGGCGCTGCGCCATTTAGGTATCCCGTGTGAAGAGACAATGGTCATAGAATGGAGGTCCTGATAGTCCGTTACAATGTATCAGCGCAGGTAACGTGGCCGTCTGGCTGCAAACCGTTCAGCTCATAGAGGATTGTCTAGACTTGATACAACTGTAGCAAACTATGCTGTGAGAAGTCTGGGGTCACAACAGGGGTTCAGGGTATGGATGCATCAAATTATGTTCCTATTCTCTGACAGCAAGCAGAGATCCTGAAACAAGTGATATTAAACAGACTTTAGCTTTCAGTTTTCACTATTACTGTTGACAAGATCTCTACTTGCTCTCCGAGAATACTGTGGAGGTCACTGTTATGGGGGCACTATGGAGGTCACTGTTATGGGGGCACTATGGAGGTCACTGTTATGGGGGCACTATGGAGGTCACTGTTATAAGGATACTGTTACGAGGACACTGTGGAGGTCACTGTTACGGGTTACTGTACATGTCACTGTTATGGGGGCACTGTGGAGGTCAGTGTTTTCGAGGCAACGTGGAGGTCACTGTTATAGGGTCCTGTAGATGTCACTGTTATGGGGTCACTGTGGAGGAAACTGTTATGAGGACACTGTGGAGGTCTCTGTTATGAGGACACTGTGGAGGTCAGTGTTATGGGGTACTGTAGATGTCACTGTTATGAGGACACTGTGGAGGTTATGGGGGCACTGTGGAGGTCAGTGTTATGGGGGCACTGTGGAGGTCAGTGTTATGAGGACACTGTGGAGGTCACTGTTATGGGGGCACTGTGGAGGTCACTGTTATGGGGGCACTGTGGAGGTCACTGTTATGGGGGCACTGTGGAGGTCAGTGTTATGGGGGCACTGTGGAGGTCAGTGTTATGGGGGCACTGTGGAGGTCAGTGTTATGAGGACACTGTGGAGGTCTCTGTTATGAGGACACTGTGGAGGTCTCTGTTATGAGGACACTGTGGAGGTCTCTGCTTTGAGGACACTGTGGAGGTCACTGTTATAAGGGCACTGTGGAGGTCACTGTTATAGGAGCACTGTGGAGGTTACTGTTATGGGGGCACTGTGGAGGTCACTGTTATGGGGGCACTGTGGAGGTCAGTGTTATGGGGGCACTGTGGAGGTCAGTGTTATGGGGGCACTGTGGAGGTCAGTGTTATGAGGACACTGTGGAGGTCTCTGTTATGAGGACACTGTGGAGGTCTCTGTTATGAGGACACTGTGGAGGTCTCTGCTTTGAGGACACTGTGGAGGTCACTGTTATAAGGGCACTGTGGAGGTCACTGTTATAGGAGCACTGTGGAGGTTACTGTTATGGGGGCACTGTGGAGGTCACTGTTATGGGGGCACTGTGGAGGTCAGTGTTTTCGAGGCAACGTGGAGGTCACTGTTATAGGGTCCTGTAGAGGTCACTGTCATGGGGGCACTGGAGATGTTTCTATTATGGGGGCACTGTAGAACTCACCGTTATGGAGGCACTGTGAAGATCACTGTTATGGAACCAATGTTGATGTCACTGTTATGGGGTACTGTAGATGTCACTGTTATGGGGTACTGTAGATGTCACTGTTATGGGGTACTGTAGAGGTCACTGTTATGGGGGCACTGTGGAGGTCAGTGTTATGGGGAACTGTAGAGGTCACTGTTATAAGGGCACTGTGGAGGTCACTGTTATAGGGGCACTGTGGAGATCACTGTTATGGGGTACTGTAGATGTCACTATTATGGGAACACTGTGAAGGTCGCTGTTATGGGGGGAATGTGGAGGTCACTGTTATGGGGTACTGTGGAGACCACTGTTATGGGGGCACGGTGGAGGTCACTGTTATGGGGGCACCGTGAAGATCACTGTTATGGGGTACTGTAGATGTTATGATTATGGGGGCACTGTGGAGGTCACTGTTGTGAGAACACTGTGGAGGTCACTGTTATGGAGGCACGGTGGAGGTCACTGTTATGGAGGCACGGTGGAGGTCACTGTTGTGAGAACACTGTGGAGGTCACTGTTATGGAAGCATTGTAGATGTTTCTGTTATAGGGGTACTGTGGAGGTTACTGTTATGGGGACACTGTGTAGGTCACTGTTATAGGGGCACTGTAGATGCAACTGTTATGGGGGCACTGTGTAGGTCACTGCTATGGGGGCACTGTGGAGGATACTGTTATGGGGGCACTGTCGATGTTTCTGTTATGGGGTACTGTAGCTGTTACTGCTATGATACTGTCATGGGACATCTGCCCAAATAACAATGTCAGTCATTGTGTTCCCATTACAGTCAGTGGTGGGTGACATTGGTCTGTCATGTCTGCACTATGACAGTGTTGTACCCAGGAGCTTACGCTCTAGCCTGTATGACACTGCCCTGCGTCTCTGACACTGCTGCTCATCAGCTGACACCTTCCTGACAACCCAGAGTTAGCTCCCTAATTGCCACTCCTCACAGCCTTTATCACAATCTTACATAGCGACAGCTCCGCCCACGTCACAGGAAGCTGATTCACTGCAAGCAGAGGTATTGTAAATGGTGAGAGGCTGAGAGTAGGGCACATGTACGAGCCTTTCTGTGCCACAATTTGACATAGAAAAGTTGCAATTTTGGTGCAAGTACCAAAACTGTAGCTTTTTGAGCAATTACACTGACCTCCACCACTTTTTAAAGAAGTGGGCAGAGTCTATCATTAGGAGGCGGGGCCACGTACAGCCATCACATGTGCTATCATTTACACTGGTATATAATATAGTTGATACCCCAACTCACAGCTGGTAGAGACAGGTCTGGTGCATGGAGGTGGCAAATGTCTTACAGGGAATGTTTCATCAAAAAATGGTCTCATTTTTGTGTACATTTATATGTTAAACCTATTTTTTAAGAAATTATCGTAAAGTCCTGCAGTTCTCACACTGACCACTAGGCCTGATAATAGTCTGAGATCTCTTGTTCTGTTGAGAAAACTTCTCAGCTGTCATTTCATCATCATCACAGCAGGATTACACTCAGAGGACTCATATATATATATACATATATATATATATATATATATATATAGATAACACTAGATCCACCATTCACAATAGGTTATGACACAGCTCACCTCCTCCCTCTCTCTGCACACTGATGACTAAGCCTAATGATAGCCTGAAAATTACTGTTCTGTAAAGAATTAAGGAAGCTCCCCCTAGTGGTGGCTGTATATATCTGTATGTAGTGAGCTCCTCCTAGTGGTGGCTGTATATATCTCTATGTAGTGAGCTCCTCCTAGTGGTGGCTGTATATATCTCTATGTAGGGAGCTCCTCCTAGTGGTGGCTGTATATATCTGTATGTAGTGAGCTCTCCTAGTGGTGGCTGTATATATCTGTATGTAGTGAGCTCCCCTAGTGGTGGCTGTATATATCTGCATGTAGTGAGCTCCTCCTAGTTGTGGCTGTATATATCTGTATGTTATGAGCTTCTCCTAGTAGTGGCTGTATATATCTGTATGTTATGAGCTTCTCCTAGTGGTGGCTGTATATATCTGTATGTGGTGAGCTCCCCTAGTGGTAGCTGTATATATCTGTATGTAGTGAGCTCCTCCTAGTGGTGGCTGTATATATCTGTATGTGGTGAGCTCCCCCTAGTGGTGGCTGTATATATCTATGTGTGGTGAGCTCCTCCTAGTGGTGGCTGTATATTTCTCTATGTAGTGAGCTCTCCCTATTGGTGGCTGTATATATCTGTATGTAGTAAGCTCCCCCTAGTGGTGGCTGTATATATCTGTATGTAGTGAGCTCCCCTAATGGTGGCTGTATATACCTGCATGTAGTGAGCTCCTCCTAGTTGTGGCTGTATATATCTGTATGTTATGAGCTTCTCCTAGTGGTGGCTGTATATATCTGTATGTAGTGAGCTCCTCCTAGTGGTGGCTGTATATATCTTTATGTAGGGATCTCCCCTTAGTTGTGACTGTATATATCTGTATGTAGTGAGCTCCTCCTAGTGATAGCTGTATAGTGGTGTATACATTGAACTCCCCCTAGTGGTGGCTGTATATATCTGTATGTAGTGAGCTCCTCCTAGTGGTGGCTGTATATATCTGTACATAGTGAGCTCCCCTAACGGTGGCTATAAATATCTGTATGTAGTGAGCTCCCCGTGGTGGTGGCTGTATATATCTGTATGTTATGAGCTCCTCCTAGTGGTGGCTGTATATATCTGTATGTTATGAGATCCCCCTAGTGGTGGCTGTATATTTCTCTATGTAGTGAGCTCTCCCTAGTGGTGGCTGTATATATCTGTATGTAGTGAGCTCCCCCTAGTGGTGGCTGTATATATATGTACGCAGCGAGCTCCTTCTAGTGGTGGCTGTATATATCTGTATGTAGTGAGCTCCCCCAGGTAGTTATTGTATATATCTGTATGTAGTGAGCTCCCCCTAGTGGTGGCTGTATATATCTGTATGTTATGAGCTCCTCTTAGTGGTGGCTGTATATATCTGTATGTTATGAGCTCCCCCTAGTGGTGGCTGTATATATCTGTATGTAGTGAACTCCCTCTAGTGGTGATTGCATATATCTGAATATAGTGGACTCCCCATAGTGGTAGCTATATATATCTGTACGTAGTGAGCTCCTCCTAGTGGTGGCTGTATATATCTGTATGTTATGAGATCCCCCTAGTGGTGGCTGTATATTTCTGTATGTAGTGAGCTCCCCCTAGGTGTGGCTGTATATATCTGTATGTTATGAGCTCCTCCTAGTGGTGGCTGTATATATCTGTATGTTATGAGCTCCCCCTAGTGGTGGCTGTATATATCTGTATGTAGTGAGCTCCTCCTACTGGTGGCTGTATATATCTGTACGTAGAGAGCTCCTCCTAGTGGTAGCTGTATATATCTGTTTGCAGTGAGCTCCTTCTAGTGGTAGCTGTGTATGTCTGTAAGTAGTGAGCTCCTCCTCGGTGTGGCTGTATATATCTGTATGTTCTGAGCTCCTCTTAGTGGTGGCTGTATATATGTATGTAGTGAGCTCCCCCTAGGTGTGGCTGTATATATCTGTATGTTATGAGCTCCCCAGTGTGGTGGCTGTATATATCTGTATGTTATGAGCTCCTCTTAGTGGTGGCTGTATATATCTGTATGTTATGAGCTCCCTCTAGTGGTGGCTGTATATATCTTTATGTAGTGAGCTCCCCTAGTGGTAGCTGTATATATCTGTACATAGTAAGCTCCCCTTGTGGTAGCTGTATATATCTGTACATAGTAAGCTCCCCTAGTGGTGGCTGTATATATCTGTACATAGTAAGCTCCCCTAGTGGTGGCTGTATATATCTGTATGTAGTGAGCTCCTCCTAGTGGTGGCTGTATATATCTGTATGTGGTGAGCTTCCCTCTAGGGGGGGGCTGTATATATCTGTATGTAGTGAGCTCCCTCTAGTGGTAGCTGTATATATCTGTATGTAGTGATATTCGCCTAGTGGTGGCTGTATATATCTGTATGTAGTGATATCCGCCTAGTGGTGGCTCTATATACCTGGATGTAGTGAGTTCCCCCTAGTGGTGGCTGTATATATCTGTATGTAGTGAGCTCCGCCTAGTGGTGGCTGTATATATCTGTATGTAGTGATATCTGCCTAGTGGTGGCTGTATATATCTGTATGTAGTGATATCCGCCTAGTGGTGGCTGTATATCTGTATGTAGTGAGCTCCCTCTAGTGGTAGCTGGAAATATCTGTATGTAGTGATATCCGCCTAGTGGTGGCTGTATATATCTCGATGTAGTGAGCTCCCCCTAGTGGTGGCTGTATATATCTGTACGTAGTGAGCACCTCCTAGTGGTGGCTGTATATATCTGTATGTAGTAAGCTTCCCCTAGTGGTGGCTGTATATATCTGGATGTAGTGAGCTCCCCCTAGTGGTGGCTGTATATATCTGTACATAGTAAGTTCCCTAGTGGTGTCTGTATATATCTGTATGTTATAAGCTCCCCAGAGTGGTGGCTGTGTATCTGCGTATACAGTAGGCTCCCCCTAGTGGTGTTTACATTGATCTGTATGTTGTGAGCTCCCCAAAGTGGTGGCTGTATATCCTGTATATAGTGAGCTCCTTCTAGTGGTGGCTGTATGTAGTGAGCTCCCCGAAGTGGCAGCTGTATATCCTTTATGTAGTGAGCTCCCCCTAGTGGTGGCTGTATATATAACTGTATGTAGTGAGTTCCCCCTAAGTGGTGGCTGTACATATCCTGTATATAGTGAGCGCCTCCTAGTGGTAGCTATATATATCTGTACGTAGTGAGCTCCCCCTAGTGGTGGCTGTATATATCTGTATATAGTGAGCTCTTCCTAGTGGTGGCTGTATATATCCGTATGTAGTGGGCTCCTCCTAGTGGTGGCTGTATATATCTGTATGTAGTGGGCTCCTCCTAGTGGTGGCTGTATATATCCTGTATATAGTGAGCTTCTCCTAGTGGCGGCTGTATATATCTGTATGTAGTGAGCTCCCCCTAAGTGGTGGCTGTATATATCTGTATGTAGTGAGCTCCCCCTAGTGGTGGCTGTATATATCTGTATGTAGTGAGCTCCTCCTAGTGATAGCTGTATAGTGGTGTATACATTGAGCTCCCCCTAGTGGTGGCTGTATATATCTGTATGCAGTGAGCTCCTCCTAGTGGTGGCTGTATATATCTGTCCGTAGAGAGCTCCTCCTAGTGGTGGCTGTATATATCTGTATGTAGTGAGCTCCCCCTAGTGGTGGCTGTATATATCTGTATGTAATGTGCTCCTCCTAGTGATAGCTGTATAGTGGTGTATACATTCAGCTCCCCCTAGTGGTGGCTGTACATATCTGTATGTAGTGAGCTCCTCCTAGTGGTGGCTGTATATATCTGTATGTAGTGAGCTCCCCCTAAGTGGTGGCTGTATATCCTGTATATAGTGAGCTCCTCCTAGTGGTGGCTGTATGTATCTGTACGTAGTGAGCTCCTCCTAGTGGTAGCTGTATATATCTGTTTGCAGTGAGCTCCTTCTAGTGGTAGCTGTGTATGTCTGTAAGTAGTGAGCTCCCCCTAGGTGTGGCTGTATATATCTGTATGTTATGAGCTCCTCTTAGTGGTGGCTGTATATATGTATGTAGTGAGCTCCCCCTAGGTGTGGCTGTATATATCTGTATGTTATGAGCTCCCCAGTGTGGTGGCTGTATATATCTGTATGTTATGAGCTCCTCTTAGTGGTGGCTGTATATATCTGTATGTTATGAGCTCCCCCTAGTCGTGGCTGTATATATCTGTACATAGTAAGCTCCCCTAGTGGTGGCTGTATATATCTGTATGTAGTGAGCTCCTCCTAGTGGTGGCTGTATATATCTGTATGTGGTGAGCTTCCCTCTAGGGGTGGCTGTATATATCTGTATGTAGTGAGCTCCCTCTAGTGGTAGCTGTATATATCTGTATGTAGTGATATTCGCCTAGTGGTGGCTGTATATATCTGTATGTAGTGATATCTGCCTAGTGGTGGCTGTATATATCTGTATGTAGTGATATCTGCCTAGTGGTGGCTGTATATATCTGTATGTAGTGATATCCGCCTACTGGTGGCTGTATATCTTTATGTAGTGAGCTCCCTCTAGTGGTAGCTGGAAATATCTGTATGTAGTGATATCCGCCTAGTGGTGGCTGTATATATCTCGATGTAGTGAGCTCCCCCTAGTGGAGGCTGTATATATCTGTACGTAGTGAGCACCTCCTAGTGGTGGCTGTATATATCTGTATGTAGTAAGCTTTCCCTAGTGGTGGCTGTATATATCTGGATGTAGTGAGCTCCCCCTAGTGGTGGCTGTATATATCTGTATGTAGTGAGCTCCCCCTATTGGTGGCTGTATATATCTGTACATAGTAAGTTCCCTAGTGGTGGCTGTATATATCTGTATGTTATAAGCTCCCCAGAGTGGTGGCTGTGTATCTGCGTATACAGTAGGCTCCCCCTAGTGGTGTTTACATAGATCTGTATGTTGTGAGCTCCCCAAAGTGGTGGCTGTATATCCTGTATATAGTGAGCTCCTTCTAGTGGTGGCTGTATGTAGTGAGCTCCCCGAAGTGGCAGCTGTATATACTTTATGTAGTGAGCTCCCCCTAGTGGTGGCTGTATATATAACTGTATGTAGTGAGTTCCCCCTAAGTGGTGGCTGTATATATCCTGTATATAGTGAGCTCCTCCTAGTGGTAGCTATATATATCTGTACGTAGTGAGCTCCCCCTAGTGGTGGCTGTATATATCTGTATATAGTGAGCTCCTCCCAGTGGTGGCTGTATATATCCGTATGTAGTGGGCTCCTCGTAGGGGTGGCTGTATATATCTGTATGTAGTGGGCTCCTCCTAGTGGTGGCTGTATATATCCTGTATATAGTGAGCTTCTCCTAGTGGCGGCTGTATATATCTGTATGTAGTGAGCTCCCCCTAAGTGGTGGCTGTATATATCTGTATGTAGTGAGCTCCCCCTAGTGGTGGCTGTATATATCTGTATGTAGTGAGCTCCTCCTAGTGATAGCTGTATAGTGGTGTATACATTGAGCTCCCCCTAGTGGTGGCTGTATATATCTGTATGCAGTGAGCTCCTCCTAGTGGTGGCTGTATATATCTGTCCGTAGAGAGCTCCTCCTAGTGGTGGCTGTATATATCTGTATGTAGTGAGCTCCCCCTAGTGGTGGCTGTATATATCTGTATGTAGTGAGCTCCCCCTAGTGGTGGCTGTATATATCTGTATGTAGTGTGCTCCTCCTAGTGATAGCTGTATAGTGGTGTATACATTCAGCTCCCCCTAGTGGTGGCTGTACATATCTGTATGTAGTGAGCTCCTCCTAGTGGTGGCTGTATATATCTGTATGTAGTGAGCTCCCCCTAAGTGGTGGCTGTATATCCTGTATATAGTGAGCTCCCCCTAGTGGTGGCTGTATATATCTGTATGTAGTGTGCTCCTCCTAGTGATAGCTGTATAGTGGTGTATACATTCAGTTCCCCCTAGTGGTGGCTGTACATATCTGTATGTAGTGAGCTCCTCCTAGTGGTGGCTGTATATATCTGTATGTAGTGAGCTCCCCCTAAGTGGTGGCTGTATATCCTGTATATAGTGAGCTCCCCCTAGTGGTGGCTGTATATATCTGTATGTAGTGTGCTCCTCCTAGTGATAGCTGTATAGTGGTGTATACATTCAGCTCCCCCTAGTGGTGGCTGTATATATCTATATGTAGTGAGCTCCCCCTAGTGGTGGCTGTATATATCTGTATCTAGTGAGCTCTCCCTAGTGGTGGCTGTATATATCTGTATGTAGTGAGCTCCCCCTAGTGGTGGCTGTATATATCTGTATGTAGTGAGCTCCTCCTAGTGGTGGCTGTATATATCTGTATGTAGTGAGCTCCCCCTAGTGGTGGCTGTATATATCTGTATGTAGTGAGCTCCTCCTAGTGGTGGCTGTATATATCTGTATGTAGTGAGCTCCTCCTAGTGGTGGCTGTATATCCTGTATATAGTGAGCTCCCCCTAGTGGTGGCTGTATATATCTGTATGTAGTGTGCTCCTCCTAGTGATAGCTGTATAGTGGTGTATACATTCAGCTCCCCCTAGTGGTGGCTGTATATATCTGTATGTAGTGAGCTCCTCCTAGTGGTGGCTGCATATATCTGTATGTAGTAAGCTCCCCCTAGTGGTGGCTGTATATATCTGTATCTAGTTAGCTCTCCCTAGTGGTGGCTGTATATATCTGTATGTAGTGAGCTCCCCCTAGTGGTGGCTGTATATCTCTGTATGTAGTGAGCTCCTCCTAGTGGTGGCTGTATATATCTGTATGTAGTGAGCTCCTCCTAGTGGTGGCTGTATATCCTGTATATAGTGAGCTCCTACTAGTGGTGGCTGTATATATCTGTATGTAGTGAGCTCCTCCTAGTGGTGGCTGTATATCCTGTATATAGTGAGCTCCCCCTAGTGGTCGCTATAGGAGAACTGCATTTTATCATGTAACTATATCTGGAGGGGGGGGGGGGTGAAGCTCTGTGTCAGACAAATGGCGATCCACTCTGAATATACATACTGCGGGTTGTGCGTACTGTCGGTGAGCAGGCACGGTGGGGGCTGTCTCCAGGCGGGTACCCATCACTGCCCATTAATGCTACATGTGACCGGTGCCAGCGGTTATTGACTGTTTGCTTCATGCTGCTATATAGTAATGAGTGGTTATTTTTGGCGCTGTCACCGCGGAGACGGCGGAATAATATAATGTTCCGGTACACTACAGAGTAACGAAATCCTAGTGTAAATCAATCAGGTATCCTTTATTATATGGGGGGAGGGGGGGGGGGGGGGAAATAAGTGACCCTTTAGCCATGCATATGAGTCTAAGCAGCTACATCTGTATAATGAACCCCGACACTTCCAGCCCTGCAGCATCAGATAATGACACACTGCTGAGGGTTTGTTACAATGTGTCAGTACCGACAATCCTCTGTGAAGTGAGGCATCATCAGCAATCTCTCTCCTGTCCTGAGACTTTGCTACAATGTATCAGTGCAGGTAACAGGTATCAGTCTGGAGTCCAGAGGATTATCTAGACTGGATACATTGTAACAAACCCTCAGCTGTGAGAAGGATTAGGTTTGGGTTGATGGTTAGCTGCGAGATGTAACAAGCATGTTTTTATTCACTGACAGCAAGCAGAAAATGTGAAAATTGTGATGAATTATAACACAAAGTATATTAGGAAGTTGCAGAATTTGCTTTGTTACAGAACACGTCATTAAGAGGTTCTGCAGCAGCCGGATTGTTGTCCTTCTTGGTAGGGTCTGACAGATTTGTATCTTATCTTCATCACACAGCAACCCCGGGCAGATACAGTATAACCCCTCCCCCCCATCTGGGCTGCGCTGCCTGGCATGGTGACGCTGGGTACAGCGGGCTCTGACTGTTGCCATGGAGACTCTCTGGAGTTGGCTTCAGGACTTTTTAGAAGTAGGAAATCAATAGAAATCAGATCCAGCTAGGCTGAAACTAAAAGTGAGAGCGCTAATCTGCTGCTGCGGGGGGATGTCCGGCCCTGGGAAAGCTGGGTGCATCCAGTGGGTTAGAGCGGGGGATTAGCATTCACTGAACCTCTTATGTAGCAAGTTTACTTCTTTATTAACCCTTCAGACATTTCTTCTTAACGGTGTATGGGAACTCTGGGTGACAGCTAATATGGCTGCCGCTGCAGGGGTTACTGGCCAGCCCTGGGAACTCTCAATGACTATATAAACTGTAATGACATCATAATGTTACCTCTGGTTACACATCTCGTTCTGGGGCTATATTTATATATATATATGAGCTTGGTTCTGGTGCTGTATTTGTTATGAGCTTGGTTATGGTACTGTATTTATGTACTGAAGTTGGCTCTGGTATTGTTTCCATGTTATGAGGTTGGTTCTGGGGCTATATTTATGTTATAATCTTGGTTCTGGGGGTACATATATATTATGAGATTGGTTCTGGGACTATATTTATGTCATAAGGTTGGTTCTGGCATTGTTTCTATGTTATGGGGCTGCACTGGAGCTGTATTCATGTTATGGAATTGATTCTAGTGCTGTATCTATGTTACAAACCTGATTCTGGTGCTGTATTTATTTTATGACCTTCATTCTGGGTCTGCATGTATGTACGGAGCTTGGTTCTGGTCCTGTATTTATATACTGAGCTTTGTTCTGGTCCTGTATTATTGTACTGAGCTTGGTTCTGGTACAGTATTTATGTTATGAGCTTGGTTCTGGTACAGAATTTATGTTATGAGCTTGGTTTTGGTACAGTATTTATATTATGAGCTTGGTTCTGGTCCTGTATTATTGTACTGAGCTTAGTTCTGGTCCTGTATTTATGTACTGAGCTTTGTTCTGGTCCTGTATTATTGTACTGAGCTTGGTTCTGGTCCTGTATTATTGTACTGAGCTTTGTTCTGGTCCTGTATTATTGTACTGAGCTTGGTTTTGGTACAGTATTTATATTATGAGCTTGGTTCTGGTACAGTATTTATGTTATGAGCTTGGTTTTGGTACAGTATTTATGTTATGAGCTTGGTTTTGGTATAGTATTTATATTATGAGCTTGGTTCTGGTCCTGTATTATTGTACTGAGCTTGGTTCTGGTCCTGTATTTATGTACTGAGCTTTGTTCTGGTCCTGTATTATTTACTGAGCTTGGTTCTGGTACAGTATTTATGTTATGAGCTTGGTTTTGGTACAGTATTTATATTATGAGCTTGGTTCTGGTACAGTATTTATGTTATGAGCTTGGTTTTGGTACAGTATTTATGTTATGAGCTTGGTTTTGGTATAGTATTTATATTATGAGCTTGGTTCTGGTCCTGTATTATTGTACTGAGCTTGGTTCTGGTCCTGTATTATTGTACTGAGCTTGGTTCTGGTACAGTATTTATATTATGAGCTTGGTTCTGGTACAGTATTTATGTTATGAGCTTGGTTTTGGTATAGTATTTATATTATGAGCTTGGTTCTGGTCCTGTATTATTGTACTGAGCTTGGTTCTGGTCCTGTATTTATGTACTGAGCTTTGTTCTGGTCCTGTATTATTGTACTGAGCTTGGTTCTGGTACAGTATTTATGTTATGAGCTTGGTTTTGGTACAGTATTTATATTATGAGCTTGGTTCTGGTACAGTATTTGTTCCCTGAGCTGTTCTGCACAAGTAGAATATAGGCAGGCTGATATCAGTGCAATATATATAGGTAATAATAGAGATATATAAAGATTTTTTTCTTATGATGGAAGGACACAAAATAATCCACACAGGGTGGCGTCTAACCTAAGGCTGGCACTGGTATACTCTATCTGCCACCTCTCTGCAAGCCAACTGTGGGACCCCATGCTGCACCCATGCCACTTATATTCTGTTGTCTACAGGCGCTTTCACACGGGCCAGCAATCAGACATGATGGTTCTCATGAATGCCCGTCTGCCCGGCGGCCCGATCATGCATGCGGTCATCCAACGAATGAGTGAATGCCGATCCGGCGATTGATCACATCTTTTCTGCATTTGGAAAAAAATTACCATTGTCAGCTGCACATCTCCCAGTGTCAATGGCGGGCATGATGCCAACAGCGATGATTGTCTATGCGGGATGAGCGATCATATTAACCCTTAAGGTCCTTTTGAATTGAGCCATTTCTTCCAGCTGATGAGCGTTAATCAACGAGATCCGCGCTCATCCACCCGGCCTTTACACCTGCCGGTTCAATCTCCATGCGGCATGAATGACTGGCGCTCATCCTTTTACATAATTTCTTCTAGCTGACAAGCTCGGATCAGCAAGATTGGCGCCCGTCTACTGGCCTTCACGTGGGCCAATTCAGGCTGTATGTGGGATGAATCATTGCTGTCGGCAGCACATCCGCTGTTCACACAAGGGGTTCTGCAGACGATGACTCCTTCAGCAGTTTGTTCATTCCTCGGCTGATCACATGCAGTTTTGCATGGGCCAGCAGTTGAGCGAATGAGCAGTCGTATGGCAGCTTGTGCCCAATTGTTGGCCTTTCTCAAAGGACCTTAACCATTCACAATGTAGGAAGCTCTGCCTCTGGTCAGGGGGGATGGAGTGGCTGTCAGATGACAGCTGTTTTGTCTTCAGCTTCTTTTGCTGATCTTATATCCACTAAACTGATGGACACCAGAAACTTGGACACCAACCGTATGAAGATCAGAAAGTGGGACGCAAAACCTCTGGACACATACAAAAGCAACCTCTCAAAAGCTCCAACGGGGGCACGATGAACACCTCAAAATCAGAAGGTGCTCATATCCTGATCTTACTTCTAGGGTCAACCCACTGCAACAGCAAGAGGACTCAAAACATTAATTCCACGAAGACCTGGAAAGACCAAAAACGTTAGTCATAGATTACTGGAAGGTTTTCTGAAGAGCGTACCTAGGAGACGGTGGAGCCCATGATCATGCCCAAGACCCAATCTCATCACTAACCACTTCAGGACAATCTTAAATTCACAGGTCAATACAATGGAGACAATAATTAAAAATTCAAGTCATCCTGATTTCTTGAGGTCTACTTTGAGAAACCCTGGTGTCACGAAAATCTCCAGAATCTTTTGTAAAGCTCATGGATAGTGGTGGGATTTCTAGGTCACCAGTGTTACCACTAGTGGAAGGTTTTCTTAATAGGGCAACTACAAGATGGTGGAACCTCAGAGGAGCCCAACATCATCCCCAAGACCCAAGCTTCATAGGTCAACACAAATGAGATAATAACCAAAAATTCAAGTCATCCTGAGTTCTTGAGGTCTAGTCGCCAAGGTCTTCAGACATACTTGTAACTCCTTCAGCCCATGGATAGTGGTGGGGTTTCCAGGTCATCCTTTCATCAATTTCACCATCTAAGTTCAGTGTCTTCTAAGCTTCTCCTCTTCTAATAACGACACTCGGAGACCTGTGAGATCTCTGGTCACCTGGAGCGTATGTGCGACACCCCCAAGGTGATGGGTTCTGAGCTATAACCTGTCCGGCCCCTTCTTTCTCCATGAGGAAACAATCCCAGGCATTTCATACCTGGTCATCCTACAGATATGGCTTCTGCTGCAGGTGGGACAGGAGATACCAGGTTTCATCCTCCAACAGGACGAATCACCCCCCATTATCACAATGATTCAAAAGTGAGCGGCAACTACCCAACAGATGGTCGAGCCAGTGGTGATGATGGTGAACGTCTTTCTTCCTCCCCGGACCTTACACCTTATAATTAGAGTGTACATGCTGCCCTTACCACCCACCATGAACTGCGGCATCCCAGAAGCCATTGCAACAGTCAGCCGTGGTCCACTACAACGTGTATGGCAGGACCGTCACTACTACATCTGTTTTTCACTGCTCTGTACTTCCTGTTTGAACGCTCTCATGGGTGGATGATGGGCGATTCTTAAACAAGAATGGTACAAAAATGTGACATTCAGGGATTTTTCCGACTTGGACTATCAGTCTGAGAACAATCACTGGCATGAATGAACCCACAGAAATGAATAGGTTCTTGTCCCGTACAAGTTCTGTCTATCTCGCATGGGGAACTCGCTCGTGTAAATATCCTCTGAGGCCCGTGTGAATACCCCCTGAGGCCCGTGTGAATACCCCCTGAGGCCTGTGTGAATACCCCCTGAGGCCCGTGTGAATACCCCCTGAGGGCCGTGTGAATACCCCCTGAGGGCCGTGTGAATACCCCCTGAGGGCCGTGTGAATACCCCCTGAGGGCCGTGTGAATACCCCCTGAGGGCCGTGTGAATACCCCCTCAGGGCCGTGTGAATACCCCCTGATGGCTGTGTGAATACCTCCTGAAGCCCGTGTGAATACCCCCTGAATACCCCCTGAGGGCCATGTGAATACCCCCTGAGGGTCGTGTGGATAGCCCCTGAAGCCCGTGTGAATACCCCCTAAATACCCCCTGAGGGCCGTGTGAATACCCCCTGAATACCCCCTGAGGGCCGTGTGAATACCCCTTGAGGGTCGTGTGGATACCCCTTGAGGGTCGTGTGAATACCCCCTGAGGGCCGTGTGGATACCCCCTGAGGGCCGTGTGGATACCCCCTGAGGGCCGTGTGGATACCCCCTGAGGGCCGTGTGAATACCCCCTGAGGGCCGTGTGGATACCCCCAGAGGGCCGTGTGGATACCCCCAGAGGGCCGTGTGGATACCCCCAGAGGGCCGTGTGGATACCCCCTGAGGGCCGTGTGAATATCCTCTGAGGGCCCTGTGAATACCCCCTGAAGTCGGTGTAAATACCCCCTGAATACCCCCTGAGGGCCGTGTGAATACCCCCTGAGGGCCGTCTTACATGGGCCGATAAGTCCTTCAGATTTCTGTATCCAGCAGGAGGCCGAACAATCATCGCTCATAGTAATTGCCCCGACTGAACGACGAATGAGAATTTGTTTGTTTCTCATTCGTTATTCAGTTTCTGCATATATAAGCAGACAGATAAAAGGACCCTATGACAGAGACATGACAGCTCTGACGGGTGCAGCAGATGCCCCCCGGGTACAGTGCTTATATGCTTCCATATCCCCCTACAGCAGAGCAGAGGACCCCTGTACTGCACATGGCATCAGGTCTATACGGACCGGTCTATAAATGAGAGCACCGCAGTATAATACAGTATCCCACGCTGGAGATCTATCGCTCGATCTTTATCTGTGGAGCAATGCATCATTAATGTAAAGGGAAGACTCAAAGTTTGTGTTCAGTAGACAGTCTGCAGCTAATGGGTACCGGAGGTCCCTGCCGGCCGGAGATTATAGGGCGAGGATCAGAGCGCTCTGTATAATTACTGATAGGAATGTAGAAATCTATCTCATATCTATCTATATATCTCATATCTCTCTATCTATCTATCTATCTATCTATCTATCTATCTATCTATCTATCTATCTCCTATCTATCTATCTATATATCCCATATCTATCATCTATCTATCTATCTATCTGTCTCCTATCTCTATCTATCTATCTCATATCTATCTATATATCCCATATCTATCCTATCTATCTCATATCTATCTATCTATCTATCTATCTATCTATCTATCTATCTATCTATCTATCTATCTATCTATCTCATATCTATCCATCTATCTCATATCTATCCATCTATCCCATATCTATCTATCTATCTGATATCTATCTATCTATCTATCTATCTATCTATCTATCAATCTATCTATCTATCTCATATCTATCTATCTCACATCTATCATTCATCTCTATCTCATATCTATCTATATCATATCTATCTCATATCTATCTATCTATCTCATATCTATCTATCTATCTATCTCATATCTATCTCATATCTATCTATCTATCTATCTATCTATCTATCTATCTATCTATCTATCTCATATCTATCTCATATCTATCTATCTCATATCTATCTATCTATTTATCTCATATCTATCTATCTCATATCTATCATTCATCTCTATCTCATATCTATCTATATCATATCTATCTCATATCTATCTATCTATCTATCCATCTATCTCATATCTATCTATCTATCTATCTCATATCCATCTATCTATCTCATATCTATCTCATATCTATCTATCTCATATCTATTTATCTATCTCATAACTATCTATCTATCTCATATCTATCTATCTATCTCATATTTATCTATCTATATATATATCTATCTATCTCATATCTATCTATGTGATATCTATCTATCTATCTATCTATCTATCTCATATCTCTCTCTCTCATATCCATCTATCTATCTCATATCTATCTATCTATCTATCTATCTATCTCATATCTATCTATCTATCTCATATCTATCTATCTATCTATCTATCTCATATCTATCTATCTATCTATCTATCTATCTCATATCTATCTATCTATCTATCTCATATCTATCTATCTATCTATCTATCTCATATCTATCTATCTAACTATCTATCTCATATCCATCTATCTATCTCATATCTATCTATCTCATATCTATCTATCTCATATCTATCTATCTCATATCTATTTATCTATCTCATATCCATCTATCTATCTCATATCTATCTATCTACCTATCTCATATCTATCTATCTCATAACTATCTATCTATTTCATATCTATCTATCTCATATCTATCTATCTATTTCATATCTATCTATCTATCTATCTATCTATCTCCTATCTATCTATCTCCTATCTATCTATCTATCTATCTATCTATCTATCTATCTATCTATCTCATATCTATCTATCTATCTATCTATCTATCTCATATCTATCTCATATCTATCTATCTATCTATCTCATATCTATCTCATATCTATCTATCTATCTATCTCATATCTATCTATCTATCTATCTCATATCTATCTATCTATCTATCTATCTCCTATCTATCTATCTATCTATCTATCAATCTCATATCTATCTATCTATCTATCTCATTTCTATCTATCTATCTATCTCATATCTATCTATCTATCTCATTTCTATCTATCTATCTCCTATCTATCTATCTCCTATCTATCTATCTCAGATAGATAGATAGATAGATAGATAGATAGATAGATAGATAGATAGATAGAAATGAGATAGATAGATAGAAATGAGATAGATAGATAGAAATGAGATAGATAGATAGATAGATAGAAATGAGATAGATAGATAGAAATGAGATAGATAGATAGAAATGAGATAGATAGATAGATATGAGATAGATAGATAGATAGATAGATAGATAGATAGATAGATAGATATGAGATAGATAGATAGATTGATATGAGATAGATAGATAGATAGATAGATAGATAGATAGATAGATAGATATGAGATAGATAGATTGATATGAGATAGATAGATAGATAGATATGAGATATATAGATATGAGATAGATAAATAGATAGATATGAGAGAGATAGATATGAGAGAGAGAGATAGATATGAGAGAGATAGATAGATAGATAGATAGATAGATAGATAGATAGATAGATAGATAGATAGATATGAGATAGATAGATAGATAGATATGAGATAGATAGATATGAGATAGATAGATAGATATGAGAGAGATAGATGGATATGAGAGAGATAGATATGAGAGAGATAGATAGATATCACATAGATAGATATGAGATAGATAGATATATAGATAGATATGAGATAGATAGATATGAGATAGATAGATAGATAGATATGAGATAGATAGATATGATATGAGATAGATAGATATGGGATAGATAGATATGGGATAGATAGATAGATAGATAGATAGATAGATAGATATGGGATAGATAGATAGATAGATAGATAGATAGATATGAGATAGATAGATAGATATGAGATAGATAGATATGAGATAGATAGATATGAGATAGATAGATATGAGATAGATAGGAGATATGAGATAGATAGATATGAGATATGAGATAGATAGATACATAAGAGATAGATAGATATGAGATAGATGGATAGATAGATAGATAGATAGATAGATTGATATTTTGAGGGGGGGCGGGATGAGGCTCCCATCACCTAGCTGTCTGACAGGACGAGAGAAAACAAATGCGGAACCCTCTTGTCTCCGGCTGTGGAGGGGTCCTCTCCTCTGTGCCCACCCCTGCATCTGATGAGTATGGGGGTCTGGATGTGGCATCTCCCTTAGTACAGATCCGGCTTATTGTGATGCACAGTGGGTAAAACATTTGACCATATTTTACAACCAAGGCTAGACACATACTGCGAGTAACAATATGCTTCGAGGTAAACTAGAGAATCCCCTAACTCTCTCATGGATTGTCTCCTGGCAGGGGAGTACGTGGAGGGGGTCAGTGACCAAGACGCCATCCTCATTCATTCCTGTCGACAATGGACGACGGTGACGGCCCACAGCCTGGAGGAGGGACACTACGTCATCGGGCCCAAGATAGATATTCCGCTGCAGTATCCAGGTAACCGGACCATTTGGGGTTGTCTTGGCACTTTGGTTATTATTGGCTGTTCCTGGGAATTGCGGGGTGATGGGTGGCACGAGTAGTCACCCTAATGTTACAGTTACCTATTTACCGAGCCGGGGCTACAAGTGAGTTAAATGCTTGTTGGGTGTCTGTAAATCTTTTATGAGGTCACTATTTCTACTAAGGCTAATATATGGGTCACTATTACTACTGGGACCACTGTGTAAGTCACCATTACTACTGGGGCCTCTATAGGGTTGATATTACTACTGGTGCTACTTATAGGGGTCACTATTACTGCTGGAAACACTAATGGGAGGCACTATTATGACTGAGAACACTTTAAAAAACATTGTTACTACTGGGACCACTATGGGGGTCATTATTACTTTTGGGGCAACTATGGGAGTCATTATTACCATTGGGGTGACTATGGAGGTAACTATTACTACTGAAGAAACTGAGGGTCACTCTTACTACTGGTGCCACTAACGGGGGTCACTATTATTACTGGGTCCACTGTGGGGAGCAATATTAATTCTGGGGTCACTATAACTACTGGGGCCTCTTGGGGGGTTGCTATTACTACTGGCACCATTATTAATACTGAGGCTACTAATGAGAGTCACTATTACTATTGAGACCACTATTGGGGTCACTGTTATTGCTGGAGTGACTAATGCGAGTCACTCTGACTACTGGTAGCAAAGAAAGAATAGGTTGACATATAATAGGGCCCTTATAGTATTTATCAAGGTAATAGAGTGAATTCCACTCCTTTGGTACATGGTGGGACTTCTGGATGGAGATCCCACCAGTACCTAGTGCCCAGGTCTGTGTATTGAAGTGTCTCGTCCTTTGATCAAGGTGTTCTGGAGAGGCGTCTCGGAGGGTGAAAGCCCTCTGGGTGATCAGGGGCTTGACTCTTACTACTGGGGTCTCTATGGAAGTCATTAATACTACTGAAGCGACTGTGAGGGTCACCGTTACTACTGGAGACACTATGAGGGTTCTTGTTACTACTGGGACCACTAACAGGGTCACTGTTAATTCTAGGACCACTATGGAGGTCACTATTACTACTGGGATCACTATGTTGGTCATTATTACTATTGGGGCAACTGTGAGAGTCACAATTACTATTGGGGCAATTTTGGGGATTACTATTTTGACTAGCGCCACTATGAGGGTCAGTGTTACTACTGGTTTCACTAACGGGGTCACTGTTATTACTGAAGTCACTTTGGGGGTCACTACTACTACTTGAGCCACTAACGGGGTCATTGTTACTACTATGACCACTATAGGGGTCACTATTACTACTGCTACCACAATGGGCGGGGGCACTATTATTACTGGAGCCACTATGGGGGACACTCTTACTACTGGGGGCACTAAGGAGTCTCTATTACTACTGGCGCCACTAACAGGGTCACTACTACAACTGAGGCCATTAATAGGAGTCACTATTATTACTGGGGATACTATGGTGTTTCTATTATTACTAAAACCACTAAAGGTGTCACTATTACTGCTTGGACCACTATAGGGGACAATATTATTACTGCAGCCACTAAGGGGGTCCCTATTACTATTATGACCACTATGAGGGTCATTATTACTACTGGGGACACCATAGGATCTCTATTGCTACTGGAGGCAATAACAAGGTCACTATTACTACTAGGGCCACTACAGGGGTTATTATGATTACTAGGGTAACTATGGATGATATTCTTTCTACTGAGGGTACTATGGGGTCTCAATTACTACTGGAGCCACTAACAGGGTCACTGTTACAAATAGGACTACTATTACTACTGGGGCCACTATAGGGAATATTAATATTACTGGGGCCACCATGGGGAACACTATTACTACTGGGAGCACTATAAGGAATATTAATATTACTGGGGCCACCATGGGGAACACTATTACTACTGGGACCACTATGGGTTTCACTATTACAACTGGGGCCAATAATGGGGTCACTATTACTACTAGAGCCATTAAAGGGGTCACTGTTAGTGTCAGAGGGTCATTGAGGGATACTTACTTTGAGAGGGTCACTGAAGGGTATTATTATGGGACATAGAGGGTGTGTCCATGTGTAAAAGGGGTGTGGCCTGTCATAACAATTTCCTGTGGCGCAATATGTGCGCTGTTATGGTTGTCCATCTTTTCATTCTTCAAAAGATGGTAGATATACATGTGGATTACTGATATTGCTGGGCTGCACCTGGATGTGGCATTGTTTCCAGTGGCAAGTCTAGGTGTAGCCAGGCATGGTAATCCACATACAGGTGATGCGGTCCATAATGTCCATCACTATAATTGTCCCTCTCCTATCTGCTGGCCCCTTGTGTGGCGGAGGGACACTTACATCATTGCCTTGGTGTGACTGCAGCCTTTGCACCCCATATAGCAACTCCACATTAGCGCAGATAACTTCCTTTCCCCTGCATAGTTTTCCTCCAGTTTCCATTCTCCTTCATACTGGGCTTCCTATACGTGACTTTCATTTGACCTTATCCTCCAGACATTAAGGATCCGCAGACCCCGATCCCTGCAGTTGTGGGCTTTATGCTCTGATTCATGGGATGGGAAGCACCGCAGTGACAGCAGCTCTTGCTCCGGTGACAGTAATTACAGGCTTTGCGAGACACTCTGCTCGGACGCCCCCAATAATAACACCTTCCAGCTGGGACATAATAAAAGTCATATTATCGTCCTTAATCTTCTACCCAGGAGACAATTTTATGTTGGAGAAACAGAACAGGAACAATTGTTGAGATGGCGGCTATAAATGTAACATTCATTATTATTCTCATTTGCTGAGCAGAAGTCCTGACCCCACGACTGCTCTGAATCCTACATCACTGGCGCTACATCCATGTAAGGTCCACATAGTGGTATCTCATAGAGTAAATATCAGACCACAACTAATTCCAGGGCCTGGGGAATGTCCTGAAAGTGGAATATCCTATATGTAAGAGCAGGAAATAGAGAATAAGCAGGGGTGGGGTCTAGAGGGCCAATGCCCCTCCCCTGCTCAGAGAGCAAACATACAGGATGCCTGTTTTTAGTTTTCTCTGCTACTGTGATGGATCCTTATATCCGTCAGTTGTATTACTTATACTCTTCCTTTGTCAGCTGCAAGGGTGTCCGTGCCATATGGGCAGACCATGGAGTTGCTATAGGGCCGCTAGAGCTAGGTGGTCCTGGCCTCTTTGTTATTGGAGGACGTGATTGTTGGCCCATCAATCATAAAAAGGGTGGGGAAGGGAGATAAAGTATCAGGACCTTTTATCCTGTGTGGATAAACCCAGCAGAATTACGGAGCTGCCGGGTTGATCTTTGCTGTGGGCTCCTCCGTGTACACCTCTGGTCAGCTTGTTGTACTCCTGACATCTTCTGCATGTAAATGTTCAGTTACAGCAGCCATTTTTAGAGCTATGGATTTGCAATATGGATACGAAGATGCTCCCAGCTCCATTTAAAATCACTGTACCCTTCATCCATTCCATATACTGTGCACCCCGTCCCCAGCCCTGCAGGACAGGAGACATCAGGATGGGGGCAGAAATCTGGCGGGAGACAGAGGAGATCTGGAAGGAGACTGGAGAAACAAGGGAGGAGGCTGGAGAAACTAAGGTGGGGACAGAGATCCAGGTGGAAACTTGGGAAATCTGGGAGGAGACTTGGGAAATCTGGGAGGAGACTTGGGAAATCTGAGTGAAGACAGAGAAGATGTGAGTGGAAACTAGAGAAATCTGAGATGAGACTGAAAAAATCATGGTGGGGAAGGAGATCTGGGTGGACACAGAGGTGATATGAAAGGAGACTGGAGAAACCAAGATGGGGGTAGGGATCTGGGTGGAGACTTGGGAAATCTGTGTGAAGACAGGAGATGTGGGTGTAAACTACAGAAATCTGAGATGAGACTGGAGTAATCGGGGTGGGGACAGAGATCTGGGTGGGGACAGAGATCTGGGTGGAGACTGGAAAGATCAGGGGAGGACAGAGATCTGGGTGGGGACAGAGATCTGGGTGGAGACTGGAAAGATCAGGGTGAGGACAGAGATCTGAGTTGAGACTCAAGAAATCTGCTTGAGTCTGAGGAAATCTGGAAGAAGACCGAGAAGATCTCAGTGAAGACTGGAGAACCCAGGGTGAGGACAGTAGAAACCAGAGTAGGGACATTGATCTCAAGGGAGACTGGTGAAAACAGGGTGGGAGACAGAGATTTGATTTGGGGGATACAGGAGACATGTAGGTGGAGACAGAGGAGAACATTGAGGACACTGGAGAGATCAGGAGTTAACGGTATTGGAGAAAGAAAGGGAATGACAACAGTTTGAGTAATACATGATTAGCGATGTAATAAATTAGGGTTTTCAAGAGCGTGTTCATGAGGAGTAATAAGACTTTCAGCTCGCAGGTCCCTATAACATTCAGGCTCCTCCTATAGCCTCAGATTAGTCACCTTGAGCCTCCGCATCGCCACAGGAGGAGGTAATG
Organism: Eleutherodactylus coqui; assembly: GCF_035609145.1. Lineage (NCBI taxonomy): Eukaryota > Metazoa > Chordata > Amphibia > Anura > Eleutherodactylidae > Eleutherodactylus > Eleutherodactylus coqui. The sequence goes on along the minus strand of NC_089837.1, from coordinate 19,328,123 downwards.
CGAGGCCACAACCATCCATTCTGTGGACTCATCGTTTTCGGAGGATTAGGGTTACATCGCTGTCTTCGCGGTCGTCGCTGGTATTTTAAGGGCTGTGAGCTCATCGCCATTGAGCAGAGACTTAATGAGGGGTTTTAGAGTATTTCATTCTGTCATTGATTCACCCTCATGAATTAATAATGTGAAATAGATCGTAGAAGGGATGTACCGCCGCTCTGTGAGGCTACAACAGGGAGGATGTGTTAACCTCACCTCCATCTTCATTCATAATGCTCCAACCTCAGATACGTGGCTCCAGGGTTCAGACCTCCCGTACCCCAATAGTACATACCATATAAGCAGGACCACTACTGATAGGGGGGTTCCTGCATGCCACAGGACAACTGAAGATTCCCAAATCTGTGACTGGTAACATTAACCTCCACTCACACCCAGAGCTACATTTTGAGCACAATGTAGTGCATTGTGGTGTGGTGGCCCAAAGTTGGGGTGTCTTTAGGGTAGGTGTATGTCTACCTTGTGTAAACTGTTTAATGTATATATGTTCTATTTGAGTACTAACAAAGTGTGTTGTGTCAAGTCGGCCCCACCTAACTTGTCAGTTGTGTTCTCAGGAAGTTAGGAGTAGTTGGGAGGAGAAGTCTAAGGTGGAGAAGAAAGTAAAGAAGGTGCCGAAATGTAGTCGAGGGAGGAGGACATTCCAGGGGGAGGCTGAAGCTCACTTCTGCTAGAGCTGTGGGCCTGTCTCACTCTCGGTGAGATATCTCCTCTTTAGATGGACTGAAGCTCCGAGTAACAGCTACTAGCAGGACCAGCTAATGAGCAAGTGAAGGCAGCAATTGTGCGGAAACCACCGGGTCAGGAGTGTACCCCCGGGTTTCGTCTTATCAGTTAACTTGGACCGAGGACACTTAAAATCAGGAAGGAAAGTCCCTCCTAGAAGAACACGTGACAGTGTGTATGTAACAGAGATAAATCAGAGGTAAGCAGTCCAGAAGTGTGGTGTCTGAACTGTCAACTTGTGTTCTTGGAAAATCAAAGCTGGATTCAGTGAGTAAAGAAAACCATGTACCTCCGGTTTTGAAAACTATTTTTATTGGTGGACTCCTTTATTTAACGACAAGCATCCATCTACTGGAAAAGAGGTACTGGCGTCACGTGACAACACCCTTGGGAATAATTACCATCACTTACATCTGCCTATTCTATTTGGACTGTATGCAACCGAGCAGGGCCTTTTGCAGCCATTGTCCGGAGAAATCGCAGTGCCACCTATGACAACCATCTTGGGAACCCCCTGTGGTCACCTCCGCAACAGCTTCCCTCCGTTGGGCTGCCGCAGTGGGAGCTCAGATAGCACTTACACATTTAAAATTGGTGTTCAAAGGGTCTCTTTTAATAACGCTGTTTATAAATAGTTTATCTTGGCACTCACATTGACCACCACTAAGATCATAGAATGGTAGAGTTGGAAGGGACCTCGGGGGTTATCTGGCCCAACCCCCTGCTCAGTGCAGGATTCACTAAATCATCCCGGACAGATATTTGTCCAGCCTCTGAAGACTTCCATTGAAGCAGAACTCCCCACCTCCCGTGGTAACCTGTTCCACTCATTGATCCCCCTCACTGGCTAATATCTAATCTGTGTCTCCTCCCTTTGAGTTTCATCCCATTGCTTCAAGTCTTTCCTTCTGCAAATAAGAATCCCCAGCACTCACATAGATCACCACTGAGATCCCCAGCACTGACATAGAGCACCACTGAGATCCCCAGCACTGACATAGAGCACCACTGAGATCCCCAGCACTGACATAGAGCACCACTGAGATCCCCAGCACTGACATAGAGCACCACTGAGATCCCCAGCACTCACATAGAGCACCACTGAGATCCCCAGCACTCACATAGAGCACCACTGAGATCCCCAGCAGTCAGATAGAGCACCACTGAGATCCCCAGCACTCACATAGAGCACCACTGAGATCCCCAGCAGTCAGATAGAGCACCACTGAGATCCCCAGCAGCCAGATAGAGCACCACTGAGATCCCCAGCACTCACAAAGAGCACTACTGAGATCCCCAGCACTCACATAGAGCACCACTGAGATCCCCAGCAGTCACTATAAAGCACCACTGAGATCCCCAGCACTCACATAGAGCCCTGCTGAGATCACCACTACCAACTAGAGAGTCCCGCTGAGATCACCAGCACCAACTAGAGAGCCTCACTGAGATCACCAGCACCAATTAGAGAGCTCAGCTGGGATCACCAGCACCAACTAGAGAGCTCCACTGAGATCACCAGCACCAACTAGAGAGCCCCGCTGAGATCACCAGCACCAACTAGAGAGCCCCTCTGAGATCACCAGCACCAACTAGAGAGCCCCTCTGAGATCACCAGCACCAACTAGAGAGCCCCGCTGAGATCACCAGGACCAACTAGAAAGCCCCGCTGAGATCACCAGCACCAACTAGAGAGCCTCACGGAGCTCACCAGCACCAACTAGAGAGCCCCGCTGAGATCACCAGCACCAACTAGAGAGCCCCGCTGAGATCACCAGCACCAACTAGAGAGCCCCGTTGAGATCACCAGCACCAACTAGAGAGCCTCACTGAGATCACCAGCACCAACTAGAGAGCCCCGTTGAGATCACCAGCACCAACTAGAGAGCCCCACTGAGATCACCAGCATCAACTAGAGAGCCTCACTGAGATCACCAGCACCAACTAGAGAGCTCCGCTGGGATCCCCAGCACCAACTAGAGAGCCCCTCTGAGATCACCAGCACCAACTAGAGAGCCCCGCTGAGATCACCACCACCAGCTAGAGAGCCTCTCTGAGATCACCATTACCAACTAGAGTTACTCTCAGATCACAAGCACTAACTATAAAGCCTCACTGAGATCACGAGCACCAACTAGAGAGCCCCGCTGAGATCACCAGCATCAACTAGAGAGCCGCACTGAGATCACCAGCATCAACTAGAGAGCCTCACTGAGATCACCAGCACCAACTAGAGAGCCTCACTGAGATCCCCAGCACCAACTAGAGAGCCCCTCTGAGATCACCAGCACCAACTAGAGAGCCCCGCTGAGATCACCACCACCAGCTAGAGAGCCTCTCTGAGATCACCATTACCAACTAGAGTTACTCTCAGATCACAAGCACTAACTATAAAGCCTCACTGAGATCACCAGCACCAACTAGAGAGCCTCACTGAGATCATCAGCATCAACTGGAGGCCTCACTGAGATCACCAGCACCAACTAGAGAGCCTCACTGAGATCACCAGCATCAACTAGAGGCCTCACTGAGATCACCAGCACCAACTAGAGAGCCTCACTGAGATCACCACCACCAACTAGAGAGCCGCACTGAGATCACCAGCACCAACTAGAGAGCCTCACTGAGATCACCAGCATCAACTAGAGAGCCTCACTGAGATCACCAGCATCAACTAGAGGCCTCACGGAGATCACCAGCACCAACTAGAGAGCCTCACTGAGATCACCAGCATCAACTAGAGGCCTCACTGAGTTTACCACCACCAACTAGAGAGCTCCGCTGGGATCACCAGCACCAACTAGAGAGCCTCACTGAGATCACCAGCATCAACTAGAGGCCTCACTGGGATCACCAGCACCAACTAGAGAGCCTCACTGAGATCACCAGCATCAACTAGAGGCCTCACTGGGATCACCAGCACCAACTAGAGAGCCCCGCTGAGATCACCAGCACCAACTAGAGAGCCCCTCTGAGATCACCAGCACTGTGTTAGAGAAACTAATGGTACTCTGGTGCTGAAATTCCCCGGAGGCCTGTGGCAGTAAAGGGGTCTGGGGTAAATGGTGGTTACTGCTGGGGATGTCCTTGTGGGGGCTGCTAGGAGAGGGCTTCTGGGGGTACCTCCTTAGTTTACAAGCAGGGGTCCCCCTGTCTCAATTAAGTCAATCAATGTATGAAAGGTTTTGCAGCTTTCCTTTAAACATTAATGAGAGCATTCTTCTTCATATCCAGAGGCTGCACCCCCTCCTGGAGCAATACTTGTCACAGCTGAGGGCTTGTTACACTTGTATGAAGACTAAACTGTTCTCTGGGAAATAAACCCAATGAGCAGCACTAATCTTTTTCAGCTTGTTACAATGTATCAGTGCAGGTAACGTGTCAGTCTGTTGTCTGCAGGGCTGTATAATAGGCTGGATGCCTTGAAACAAATCTTTCATCCTCAGGATTTAAAAAAAAAAAAATGTGTTCCTGTTCACTGACAGCAAGCAAGAGATCTCGAAAATGATGAGGAATTGAACCACAAAGTCTATTAGATAGTTGCAGAAGTTCCCATTATACAGTGATGGCACGTTATATCATCCTGTGTGTGGATGCATCATTGCTTCCTCTGGACTGGCGCCCACTGGGATCCGATGTCCCCGAGCTGGCGGAGCTGCCTCTGTGCGTCGCTGACACTGGCGGATCCCTCGCTTTCCGGGAAGGCAGAGTGCTGCTGATCAGAGGATGTGAGCTCAGGAAAATTCAATATTTACTCCGGAAGGAAGACAAATGATAGCCGGGATTATTACAGGCTGATTCCCTGGGGGGCAGGATAATTGCTGGAGCAGGTAAAACCAAGGAGGCGGGGGAGGGGAACAAGCTGGGGTCACAGGAACAAACAAGGAGGAGATACATTGTATCACCATGTTCTGGTCATACTTATAGGAGCGGGCGACTGATGCAGAAAATATAGTAGTCTGACTCACTACTGCCACCTGACTAGTGATGGAGCCAGGCGCTGGTGGGATGTAGCATCTTTTATCAAGGGCACAGCTGCTAATTTAGGGTATAATTAAGGCTATTAGTTCCATTAAATGGGTGTTCCCATCATATAAAGTAATAGTGTACCTCTAGGCTATGCCATCACTTTATAATCAGTGCGGACCCCCACTGATCCCCTAGAATGAAGGGGCTGCAGAGCTGGTGTCAAGTAAATACTGTCGGCTGCTGTTTTCTGTAAGGGAGTTACTGGGGGCACTATTATTGTGAGGGGGTCACTGAGCGGCACTATTATTGTGAGGGGGTCACTGAGGGGCACTATTACTGTGAGGGGTCACTGAGGGGCACTATTACTGTGTGGAGGTCACTGAGGGACACTATTAATGTCGGGGTCACTGAGGGGCACTATTACTGTGAGGAGGTCACTGAGGGGCACTATTACTGTGAGGGGGTCACTGAGGGGCACTATAACTGTGAGGGGTCACTGAGGAGCACTATTACTGTGAGGGGGTCACTGAGGGGCACTATAACTGAGAGGGGTCACTGAGGAGCACTATTATTGTGAGGGGGTCACTGAGGGACACTATTACTGTGTGGAGGTCACTGAGGGACACTATTACTGTGAGGGGGTCACTGAGGGACACTATTACTGTGTGGAGGTCACTGAGGGACACTATTACTGTGTGGAGGTCACTGAGGGACACTATTACTGTGAGGAGGTCACTGAGGGGCACTATTACTGTGAGGGGGTCACTGAGGGGCACTATAACTGTGAGGGGTCACTGAGGAGCACTATTACTGTGAGGGGGTCACTGAGGGGCACTATTACTGTGAGGGGGTCACTGAGGGGCACTATTACTGTGAGGAGGTCACTTAGGGACACTATTACTGTGAGGGGGTCACTGAGGGGCACTATTACTGTGAGGAGGTCACTTAGGGACACTTACTGTGAGGGGGTCACTAAGGGGCACTATAACTGTGAGGGGTCACTGAGGAGCACTATTACTGTGAGGAGGTCACTGAGGGGCACTATTACTGTGAGGGGGTCACTGGATAGCACTATTACTGTGAGCGGTCACTGAGGGGCACTATTACTGTGAGAAGGTCACTGAGGGGTGCTATTACCGCAAGGGGGTCACTATTACTGTGTGGGGGTCACTGAGAGGCACTATTACTGTGTGGAGGTCAATGAGGGACACTATTATTGTGAGGGGTCACTGAGGGGGACTATTACTGTAAAGAGGTCACTGAGGGACACTTACTGTGAGGAGGCCACTGAGGGGTGCTATTACTGCAAGGGGGTCACTGAGGGACACTATTACTGTGAGGGGTCACTGGGGAGCACTATTATTGTGAGGGGTCACTGAGGGGCACTATTACTGTGAGGGGGTCACTGAGGGGCACTATTACTGTGAGGGGGTCACTGGGGAGCACTATTATTGTGAGGGGTCACTGAGGGGCACTATTACTGTAAGGAGGTCACTGAGGGACACTATTACTGTGAGGGGGTCACTGAGCGGCATTATTACTGCGATGGGGGTCACTGAGGACACTATTACTGTAAGGGGGTCACTGAGGAGCACTATTACTGTGAGGAGGTCACTGAAGGGCACTATTACTGTGAGGAGGTCACTGAGGGGCACTATTACTGTGAGGGGGTCACTGAGGACACTATTACTGTGAGGAGGTCACTGAGGGACACTATTACTGTGAGGGGGTCACTGAGGACACTATTACTGTGTGGAGGTCACTGAGGGGCGCTATTACTGTGAGGGGGTCACTGAGGAGCACTATTACTGTGAGGAGGTCACTGAAGGGCACTATTACTGTGAGGAGGTCACTGAGGGTCACTATTACTGTGAGGAGGTCACTGAGGGTCACTATTACTGTGAGAGGGTCACTGGGGGGCACTATTACTGTGAGAGGGTCACTGGGGGGCACTATTACTGTTAGAGGGTCACTGGGGGGCACTATTACTGTGAGAGGGTCACTGGGGGGCACTATTACTGTGAGGAGGTCACTCGGTGCAATTATTACTGTGAGGCGGTTACTTAAAGGCACTACTACTGTGAAGGGGTCACTGAGGGTCATGATTACTGTGAGGAGGTCACTCAGGGGCACTATTACTGTGACGGGGTCACTGAGGGGTACTATTACTGTGAGGGGTCACTGAGGGGCACTATTACTGTGAGGAGGTCACTGAAGGGCACTATTACTGTGAGGGGGTCACTAAGGGGCGCTATTACTTTGAGAAGGGTCACTAAGGGTCACTATTACTGTGAGTAGGTCACTGAGGGGCACTATTACTGTGAGGGGGTCACTGAGGGGCACTATTACTGTGAGGGGGTCACTGAGGGGCACTATTACTGTGAGAAGGTCACTTAGGGACACTATTACTGTGAGGGGGTCACTGAGGGGCACTATTACTGTGAGGAGGTCACTTAGGGACACTTACTGTGAGGGGGTCACTGGATAGCACTATTACTGTGAGCGGTCACTGAGGGGCACTATTACTGTGAGAAGGTCACTGAGGGGTGCTATTACCGCAAGGGGGTCACTATTACTGTGAGGGGGTCACTGAGAGGCACTATTACTGTGTGGGGGTCACTGAGAGGCACTATCACTGTGTGGAGGTCAATGAGGGACACTATTATTGTGAGGGGTCACTGAGGGGGACTATTACTGTAAAGAGGTCACTGAGGGACACTTACTGTGAGGAGGCCACTGAGGGGTGCTATTACTGCAAGGGGGTCACTGAGGGACACTATTACTGTGAGGGGTCACTGGGGAGCACTATTATTGTGAGGGGTCACTGAGGGGCACTATTACTGTGAGGGGGTCACTGAGGGGCACTATTACTGTGAGGGGGTCACTGGGGAGCACTATTATTGTGAGGGGTCACTGAGGGGCACTATTACTCTAAGGAGGTCACTGAGGGACACTATTACTGTGAGGGGGTCACTGAGCAGCATTATTACTGCGATGGGGGTCACTGAGGACACTATTACTGTAAGGGGGTCACTGAGGAGCACTATTACTGTGAGGAGGTCACTGAAGGGCACTATTACTGTGAGGGGGTCACTGAGGGGCACTATTACTGTGAGGGGGTCACTGAGGACACTATTACTGTGAGGAGGTCACTGAGGGTCACTATTACTGTGAGGAGGTCACTGAGGGTCACTATTACTGTGAGAGGGTCACTGGGGGGCACTATTACTGTGAGAGGGTCACTGGGGGGCACTATTACTGTTAGAGGGTCACTGGGGGGCACTATTACTGTGAGAGGGTCACTGGGGGGCACTACTACTGTGAGGAGGTCACTCGGTGCAATTATTACTGTGAGGGGGTCACTGGGGGGCACTACTACTGTGAAGGGGTCACTGAGGGTCATGATTACTGTGAGGAGGTCACTCAGGGGCACTATTACTGTGACGGGGTCACTGAGGGGTACTATTACTGTGAGGGGTCACTGAGGGGCACTATTACTGTGAGGTGGTCACTGAGGGGCACTATTACTGTGAGGGGGTCACTAAGGGGCGCTATTACTTTGAGAAGGGTCACTAAGGGTCACTATTACTGTGAGTAGGTCACTGAGGGGCACTATTACTGTGAGGAGGTCACTGAGGGGCACTATTACTGTGAGTGCATCACAGTGGGTCTCTATTTCTGTGAGGGGGTTACTAATCAGCATTACTACTGTAAAGTGATAGAAAAGGTGTGGCTTATCTAAAAATGGCCGTGGCTTAACACAAAAATTTAGCCATATTAAGTATGCTATAAGAATGATCTCTCTTTTCCCTTTTTAAAAGTTGGCTAGTGTCCTAGAGGAGCCCTGGCTACTGTACTGTAGGCACCAAGCCATTGAGTTGCTACTTCTGGGCATGTGATGTCACAATCACAACAATTCTTCATAAATGCACAAATAAGAATGATGTAGAAATGCTAATCCCACGAAAACAAGCAGTGGGAGCCCCAATCCAGGGTTTGATGGGAATCCTAACCAGAAAGAAGGCCACTTGGTAATTTTTGCACGTTTTTGAGATTCATGTGAGCCACTCCTATTCCAATGGAGAGTGAGCACTCATGGTGGTCTCCTTTGTGGCTCCATCTCTGGAGACCCATGGCTGGGTGCAACTATTACCTCCACCTGCTTATAGCACCCATCTGTAAATACTCCATTAAAAACCACAATGCAACATTGCGCCCTCTGCTGGTAATGTAGTAGAATTACACTTTCCTTTGTGAGCCAGCAGATGGCGACGACAACCTGGCCCGGATTCAGCTGGCACCGGATCTCACCATCTCAGTCTGACCGATCCAGTGAGCACAAAGCGCCACATGTTCAGAAATCCCAGCAATTAATCACAGCTCCGTTAGCAGCGGGCCTGACTCGATGGCCGCCTATTAATTATACTCCGAGTTGTGTAGCTCCGGCCTCCTCCGTCGCCTTCTCCGTCAGTCCCGGGTACAGCCATTAAAAACAGGAAGCTGAGATCTGACAATACGCTCCATAATTAATTAATAACAACTCTTCTGTGGGTGGAATTGAATCATTGCCACAGACGTGGGCAATCAGCTCCCTGTCTACTTGTGCCACCTTGGCGTTGCACCAGTCATACTTGCGCACAACATCTTTAGTGGTCATAAGTCCATTGTCAGTGGCGCACTTACATCAGTGTAATACAAGACTGTTACTTAAATATGTCACCCCTACATATGGCATAGCAGCAATAACAGATGGCAATACCACTCGCCCCTGTCACATAAGGTATATACCCATTGGCGTTGTGCTGGGCACTTCTAGCTGTTTGGCATATGTGCGAGGAAAGCTCCTGACGCATGTGATACGTCATTAGTATCTATAGAGTACTATTTACTCATCAGATGCGTCCTTCTGGTTGGTATATATAAGTATATGTAACAGCGTATACAGCTGCACTATTCTATATGGTGATATCCTGCAAATAAAGTATACCGCACACTGTACATTTACCATGGGAGCCTATGGGCAGCTTACATCATTGTACGCCTTAGTGGCAAACGCTGTAGCCATCCGCTGGAACTATAGGTCAGGAAACTCTCCCGACTTATACCGCCATCGTACCCTGCAAGCATACTGTGGATATACCCCAACTACATGACAGCTGAAACAGTGTGGGAGCCATTGGCCCCGGTGTGGGTACAGGCTGCTATTTGGCATTACTTGTTAGCTGCAGTTTTGGTTGGTGGAGTCACTATTGTTTTGAAGGTGTGGCCAAGGTGAGCAGGGATGGGGTTACAATGTGGCCAGAGTAAAGAGGGGGTAAGGTTAGGGTGAAGACAGGGTAAGCATGGTTGATGTTAGGGTGTAACCAGGTTAACTGGGGTGGGTTAGGATGAGGCCAGAGTTGGCATGGTTTGGGTTAGGGTTGAAAAGGTTAAATCATGGGTGAGGCTATGGTGTCTTCAGGGGTGGGCTTGGGGTGTGGCAAGGGTAAGCAAGGGTGGGGTTAGAGTGAGGCTTGGGTAAGCATGCTTGGAGTTAGGCTGTGACCAGATAAAATGGGATGGGGTTAGGATGAGGCCATGGTTAGCATAGTTTGGGTTAGGGTGTGACCAAATTAAGTGGGTTAAGATTAGGGTGTGGCTATAGTAAGCATGTGTGTAGTTAGGGTGTGACCACAGCATCTAGGGGTGTGGTATGGTGTGACCAGGTTAAGCAGGGATGGGTTAGGGTACAATCAGGGTAAGCAGAGGCGAGATTATTATGCAGCCAGGGTAAGCAGGGTTGGTGTTACGGTGTGGTCAGGGTAAGCAGGGGCGGGGATAGGGTGAAGACAGAGAGCATAGTTGACAATAAGATGTGACCAGATTAAGTGGGATGGGGTTAGAATTTATCCATATAAAGCATGGTTCTGGTTAGGGTGTGACTAGAGCAAGCATGGGTGTGGTTAGGGTGTGACCAGAGTAAGCATGGGTGGTGCTAGGGTGAGACCACAGCATCCAGGGGTGAAGTATGGTGTAACCAGGTTGTGGTTAGGGTGTGACCACAGCATCCAGGGGTGCAGTATGGTGTGACCAGAGTAAGTAGGGGGGGGGGGGGGGGTTAGAGTGAGACCATGACAGGCAGGGGTGACGTCAGGGTGTGACTAGGTTAAGCATGGCTGTGGTTAGGGTGTGAACAGGTTAAGTGGAATGGGGTTAGGGTTTGTCCATGTAAAGCATGGGTGGGGTTAGGGTGTGACCACCATATCCAGGGGTGCAGTATGGTGTGACCATAGTAAGTAGAGGTATGGTTAGGGTGAGACCACGGCAGGCAGGGGTGTCATCAGTGTGTGACCAGATTAAGCAGGGGTGTGGTTAGGGTGTGACCAGAGTAAGCATGGGTGGGGTTAGGGTGTGACCACAGCATCCAGGGGTGCAGTATGGTGTGACCAGAGTAAGTAGGAGTGGGGTTAGAGTGAGAATATGGCAAATAGGGATGGGATCATGGCATGACCAGGTTAAACAGGGGTGGAGTCAGGGTGTTGTCAGGGTAAGCAGGGGTTGTATAGGGTATGAACAGTGTAAACAAGAGTGTAGTTAGTGCGTAGCCAGAAAAAGAAGGGGTAGGGATAGAGTGCAGCCACAGTAAGAAGGGGTGGGCTTAGGGTGTGGCCAGGGAAAGCATGAGTATATTATGACATGGTCATGGTAAGCAGGGGTGGGCCAGAGTAAGCAGGGGTGCCGTTATGGAGGGACTTACATCTAAAAAAAAGAGCAGTGGCTCCTGAGAAGTAGATAGCATCTGGCCTGGTCTGTATGATAAAGCGAACCCCAAGACGCCCATCCCATCCTAAACTGCCCCACTTGTCACTATGCCTCTGTCATTCACAGCGCTCCTGCTTACTTGGCGGAGCGTTACAGAGATTCTTGGACACCAGGGTCCCTGCAAGCTGGAATGTGACTATGCTGTTACACTAGGTCTCATCCGCCATCCGTGGACTCATGCCGCAGGCGCGGGACCACCACCCCTCAGGCCTCGTTCGCACACGGGTTTATTCTAATAGATCCATGTTGGATTTGTGGATCTGCCCCAACAATTCAACAACATCGCTCGTTATATTCTACGGGAGCAACAAATGGCGCACTCGCACGTAGACGTGATTTTCACGTGACCACGTTCTTACTTTTCCTATTGAAATAACATGCAATGTTGACATGTTAATAACGCAGAGATGTGATGTGATCGCAGGGAAAATCACGTGTTTGCCAGCGTGTCGTCGGTCGCAGCTTCATTGTGAACTCGTGATTTTTATGCACGTTTTTTACGCACGTGAAAATTACATTTTCTCAATAGCTAAATTTAAAAATGGCGCTGCCCTTACCTAAAACTGACCTGAACGCGCGAGTGCGATTTTTATCTCGCTGATTACAAATAATGGGACCTATTTTTGCGCGCCTCGCAACGCAGAGAACTCCCGCGATAGACTTCCTGTGTGTCAGGACTAGATGAACCGTAGGGTTCGCTCATACGTAGCGCATTCTGGTTGGATTTGCACAGAAATCAGCATTTTGAGACTTTTTTTTGCTGCAGAACTTGTGTGGATTTCCTGCGGCACCAGATCCACTGCGCGGGCACACACCCGAGGAACCGCGGTGGGAAGGAGCAGCTCTGGCCGTTCCCATTCACTGTCAGCAAGCAGAGATCTTTTAAAACAGTGAAGAATCAAAACACTAAATATATCAGAAAGTTCCAGAATTTTCAGATTGCTGCCAACACATTTTAAGGGTGGCAAAGCAGGCATCTCTTAGGGCGATCCCCAAGAATGGGACCCTCAGGGGAACCTGAACTCATCACTAACCCCTTCACTGCCATAAACCACCCGAGAATGTAACATTAACCACTTCACTACATTACACCACCACAGAGTGAGGGAGGTATATTGTTTTGTCCGATGCCCGGGGCTACGTTTTCTATACCCCCCACCGCGGAGATGCGTTCGTGTCGGCGCTGGCGCCTTCATTACTGGGCCCATCTGTTCAGAGCCGGGATCTGGGGGTTTAACTCGTCCAAGTCATCAATAGTGAATGAAGAGCTGATGAATAAGTGATGACGAGGGGAATGTGAGTCTGGAGCATATGGAGGTAACGGCCAGGAGGAGGAGCCCCCTGCTGGAGACCACCATAGACTTACACAGTACAGGGGGCCCCAAATAGCGGAGACAGCACCCAGCTCTCCGCGGGCAACAGGCAGCTGATATCAAGAATATGGACCCTCAAGTCCTTAAGACATTAACTGATCTGGGAGATGGGTGATGGGTGATACTGCACTGGCTTCACCCAGCTTTCCCAGACGCCCTCAGATCTTGGCCTTTCCCTACTCCTGTATTCAGCACATCAGGCTGGATTCATCGAGGGCGAGCATGATATCGCTTCCATACACTCGGACCTGTCAGGCTGTATTCACCGAGGGCGAGCATGATATCGCTTCCATACACTCGGACCTGTCAGGCTGTATTCACCGAGGGCGAGCATAATATCGCTTCCATACACTCGGACCTGTCAGGCTGGATTCACCGGGGCGAGCATGATATCGCTTCCATACACTCGGACCTGTCAGGCTGTATTCACCGGGGCGAGCATGATATCGCTTCCATACACTCGGACCTGTCAGGCTGTATCCACCGAGGGCGAGCATGATATCGCTTCCATACACTCGGACCTGTCAGGCTGTATTCACCGGGGCGAGCATTATATCACTTCCATACACTCGGACCTGTCAGGCTGTATCCACCGAGGGTGAGCATTATATCGCTTCCATACACTCGGACCTGTCAGGCTGGATTCACCGAGGGCGAGCATTATATCGCTTCCATACACTCGGACCTGTCAGGCTGTATCCACCGAGGGCGAGCATTATATCGCTTCCATACACTCGGACCTGTCAGGCTGGATTCACCGAGGGCGAGCATTATATCGCTTCCATACACTCGGACCTGTCAGGCTGTATCCACCGAGGGCGAGCATTATATCGCTTCCATACACTCGGACCTGTCAGGCTGTATCCACCGAGGGCGAGCATGATATCGCTTCCATACACTCGGACCTGTCAGGCTGTATTCACCGGGGCGAGCATGATATCGCTTCCATACACTCGGACCTGTCAGGCTGTATCCACCAAGGGCGAGCATGATATCGCTTCCATACACTCGGACCTGTCAGGCTGGATTCACACGGCCGATTTCCCCTTGCGAGTTTGACTTTAACTACAGGCTGAAATTTCAATTTGTGCTAAAAACGCATGGCGTTACGTAGCTGGACGCGCAAATTTACACGGGCATGAAAATCACATGTTTTTAATAATAATATTTTTTTAATTGTATTGCCCTCACATTAATCTGCGAGTCCGTATTTCTCTGGGAATGATGGATGACGACAGCAGCGAGGGCCGTATGGTGACCCTGTTGACTGCCACCCAGCGTTTATAGAACCTGCTAGAGCGAGGAAACGGCGGGACGCGGCGAAGGATGAAGACGGAATGATTCCCATCTACTTGGGGTTAATAAGGGGAACGCTCATTAATTGCTCAACATCATCACTTGGACGAGGATTGACGTCTACTGGGCGCCCATCCCCCCATCACATGGACTCGCTCAGTAAATGTCATGCCCTCTGGAAGCCGTGAGACGGGAAATCAATGATTTAACAAGGGCTGATCGATAGCTGCCGTGGTCGGACCCCAAGATGGGGGATGGTCAGCACTCCGTGGAAGCACTAGAAGATCGCGCTCCTTGCTGACCACAAAGTGGCAGCTGCTCCCCCTTATGTATCTAGTGGGGGCCACAAGGCTCTGTCCGGGGCCCAGAGTTGGCCGACAGTTTTATATCTGGAGGAGGGAATTGAGGGGAAACTGATCAAATGTGCCGATGACACAAAGCTAGGAGGGATAGCGAACACTAGGGAAGAGAGGGAGGGTTCAAAAGATCTAGACAAGCTTGCACAGTGGTCAGCGACTAACAGAATGGTATTTGGCGCTACATTCACACAAGCGAGAGTCTCGCGCGAGTTCCATGCGCTGCGAGTTTTTTGAATGGACTTATTCACATGACTGATTCTTTTCCCTTGTAGTGAAGCTGCGTGGCTGAATTTCGCAGCATGTTCTATCTTTTGACATTCCCCTGGAACGCATCGCCCATTGTTTTCAATGAGACCTTAAAAAATATTGCATAGCACTCGCATGTTGTGTGATGGGATGTTTCCCATTGAAATCAATGGAACCACCTGCAATCCTGATGCGAGGCATTTTTGAATGAAAAACACCTCACATATGTGTGAAAAATGCCCATAGGCAAGCATGATATCGGGCTGAGTTTCTTAGCCCGATACTGCACTAGCCCGTGTGAATCCAGCATTAACAGGGAGAAATCCAAGGTCCTACATCTGGGCAAGAAATACATACAGAATGGGAGGAATTGGGCTAAGCAGCAGCACATGTGAGAAAGACTTGGGAATACTAATAGATCATAGACTGAACATGAGTCAACAATGTGATGCAGCAGCCAAAAAGGCAAACACAATTCTGGGACGTATTAAGAGAAGCATAGAGTCTAGATCACGTGAGGTCATTATCCCCCTACTCTTCCTTAGTCAGACCTCATCCTGAATACTGTGTCCAGTTCTGGGCACCCCACTTTATACAAGACATAGACAAACTGGAGCAAATTCAGAGAAGAGTTACCAGGATGGTGAGTAGTCTGCAAATCATGTCCTATGAGGAACGGTTAAAGGATCTGGGAATGTTTAGCAGAGAAGGCTGAGAGGAGACTTAATAGCGGTCTACAAATATCTGAAGGGCTGTCACAGTGCAGAGGGATCAGCCCTATTCTCATCTGCACAAGGAAAGACTAGAAGCAATGGGATGAAGCTGACTGTTAGGTTTTAACAAGACTTCAGCTGTGGTTGTCCAAATTAATGGTCCTTTTAGACAGGACGAGCTGTCAGGCAAGCGATGCCTGGCAACCTGTCCCAGTGACACTTGCACCCGTGCTGTTACACAGAAGTGAGTATCACTGGCATCGCCCGCAGTGTGGCTGGCATGGAGGGGGTGCGGGCCGGCGAGCGTTCCCCCACCTCCATTCACAGTAAGCAGACAGTCGTTAAGTCACTGCATGCAGGACAATTATCGTTCAGGATCCTGTGTGTAAAAGAGCCATAATACATTGTAACAAACACTCAGCTGTTATTGTTTAGGCTAATACACTGCCACAAACCCTCTACACCAGTGTTCCCCAACTCAAGGCACCCCAACAGGTCATGTCTTCAGGATTTCCTCAGTCTTGCACCGGTGATGTAATTATTGTTGGGGCCTCAGACATTGCCACAGGTGTTCGTACCATAGGAGATCCTGAAAACAGGACCTGTTGGGGTCCCTGAGGACCAGAGTTGGGAAACACTGCTCTAGACCGACATATTATAAGATAGATACTCCGTTTCCCCCTAAATAGACCCTAGTTACACTACATTAAAATAAAGAACACATTACCCAACAGGCTCGGTCCAGTTCCCTCCCGCTGATCTCTAGAGGTTCGCCGCGGTTCCTACAGTCCTCGGCCGCTTGTACAACATCACTTTCTGGTTACGGGATTCACAAATCCCACTTCCAGGAAGCAATGGCTGTGATTGGTTCTTCGTCTGCTGCTCAGCCAATCAATGCAGCACTGGATAAACCAATCACAGTCATCACGTTGGTTCATCCAACTCTGCATTGATTGGCTGAGCAGCGGTCAAAGGCACAATCAACACCCGGCACTTCTTCAAGAAGCGGGATTAATGAATCTCATAACCAGGAAGTGATGTTACGTGAGCGGGCGAGGAGTGCGTTGGAGCTGTGGAGAGCAGCCGGAGGTAGCTGGACCAAGCCTGCTTGGTAAGTATAATAAGACACCCCCCCCCCCCCCAAAAAAAAGAAATAAAACCCTGCGCCTTTTTCGGGCAAAATTTATATAAGACAGGGTCTTATTTTGGGGGAAACTAGGTACATTGTAACACACCATTACCTGTCATTATCTGGACTCCTACATTATAAGGGTGTTACATTACACGATCCTTAGCATCAGCCGCTAGCGCTTGCGTTTTCCCGACAACTGCCGGGCGGCACTTCTAGGTTCCGGTATTGCCCAGCAATTAGCACTATTATCAAGCTGTAACAGCTCTTATTGTCGAGCGGCATCGGCTCTTTCAGGAGCCGCCCAGCAATTCTTGCTACGACGTGCGTGTTAGCAGCTGCCGCTATCGCTCATGTAATAAGGCCCTTACAAACCCTCAGCTGTGACTGTCTAGTCTGATGCATTGTAACAAACTATCAGCTGTGATGGTACAGACTGATACATTGTCATAAACCCTCAACTGTGACTGTCTAGTCTGATGCATTGTAACAAACTATCAGCTGTGATGGTACGGACTGATACATTGTCATAAACCCTCAGCTGTGACTGTCTAGTCTGATGCATTGTAACAAACTATCAGCTGTGATGGTACGGACTGATACATTGTCATAAACCCTCAGCTGAGACTGTCTAGTCTGATGCATTGTAACAAACTATCAGCTGTGATGGTACAGACTGATACATTGTCATAAACCCTCAGCTGAGACTGTCTAGACTGATGCATTGTAACAAACTATCAGCTGTGATGGTACGGACTGATACATTGTCATAAACCCTCAGCTGAGACTGTCTAGTCTGATACATTGTAACAAACTATCAGCTGTGATGGTACGGACTGATACATTGTCATAAACCCTCAGCTGTGACTGTCTAGTCTGATACATTGTAACAAACTATCAGCTGTGATGGTACGGACTGATACATTGTCATAAACCCTCAGCTGTGACTGTCTAGTCTGATACAATGTAACAAACTATCAGCTGTGATGGTACGGACTGATACATTGTCATAAACCCTCAGCTGTGACTGTCTAGTCTGATGCATTGTAACAAACTATCAGCTGTGATGGTACGGACTGATACATTGTCATAAACCCTCAGCTGTGACTGTCTAGTCTGATACATTGTAACAAACTATCAGCTGTGATGGTATGGACTGATACATTGTCACAAACCCTCAGCTGAGACTGTCTAGTCTGATGAATTGTAACAAACTATCAGCTGTGATGGTACGGACTGATACATTGTCATAAACCCTCAGCTGTGACTGTCTAGTCTGACGAATTGTAACAAACTATCAGCTGTGATGGTACGGACTGATACATTATCATAAACCCTCAGCTGTGACTGTCCAGTCTGATGCATTGTAACAAACTATCAGCTGTGATGGTACAGACTGATACATTGTCATAAACCCTCAGCTGAGACTGTCTAGTCTGATGAATTGTAACAAACTATCAGCTGTGATGGTACGGACTGATACATTGTCATAAACCCTCAGCTGAGACAGTCTAGTCTGATACATTGTAACAAACTATCAGCTGTGATGGTACGGACTGATACATTGTCATAAACCCTCAGCTGTGACTGTCTAGTCTGATGCATTGTAACAAACTATCAGCTGTGATGGTACGGACTGATACATTGTCATAAACCCTCAGCTGTGACTGTCTAGTCTGATGCATTGTAACAAACTATCAGCTGTGATGGTACGGACTGATACATTGTCATAAACCCTCAGCTGTGACTGTCTAGTCTGATACATTGTAACAAACTATCAGCTGTGATGGTACGGACTGATACATTGTCATAAACCCTCAGCTGTGACTGTCTAGTCTGATGCATTGTAACAAACTATCAGCTGTGATGGTACGGACTGATACATTGTCATAAACCCTCAGCTGAGACTGTCTAGTCTGATGCATTGTAACAAACTATCAGCTGTGATGGTACAGACTGATACATTGTCATAAACCCTCAGCTGAGACTGTCTAGTCTGATGAATTGTAACAAACTATCAGCTGTGATGGTACGGACTGATACATTGTCATAAACCCTCAGCTGAGACAGTCTAGTCTGATACATTGTAACAAACTATCAGCTGTGATGGTACGGACTGATACATTGTCATAAACCCTCAGCTGTGACTGTCTAGTCTGATGCATTGTAACAAACTATCAGCTGTGATGGTACGGACTGATACATTGTCATAAACCCTCAGCTGTGACTGTCTAGTCTGATGCATTGTAACAAACTATCAGCTGTGATGGTACGGACTGATACATTGTCATAAACCCTCAGCTGTGACTGTCTAGTCTGATACATTGTAACAAACTATCAGCTGTGATGGTACGGACTGATACGTTGTCATAAACCCTCAGCTGTGACTGTCTAGTCTGATACATTGTAACAAACTATCAGCTGTGATGGTACGGACTGATACATTGTCATAAACCCTCAGCTGAGACTGTCTAGTCTGATTCTTCAGTCAGGGTGACACATTGTAACAGATGTCTATACTGATACACTATAGCACACCATAAGCTGCGGATATCTAAAATGAAACATTGTAACAAACCCTCAGATGTCAGTATCAGCCCTGTACAGGTTTTATGTCTCCCACTTTTCAGGCGGTGCCTTGCTTCCTAATGCCTCACACCTCGGACAGGACTTTTCTGTTCTAGCTCATTGTCAGGGTAACGTAACGCTTCACACGCCAAGACCGGAGGGCCGCCAGATAAATCTCGTCCTCTATAACCGCCCAAGTCTTTTGTCAGCACTGAAACGTTCACTGCTAAATCAACAGAGGCTACAATGAGCCAGCGTCATCAGGGGGCACAAACATTTACCAAACCAGCGGACGGTCCTGAGAAGGACGAGGCGAGAAACGGAGTGAGCGGGAATTCAGTATCCAAGGAGAACATGAAATGTAAACCCGCAATCTAATGACTACTGTAACAATTACCACCGAGGGTGACATAACAGAACGTGACTTTGTGAGCCGAGACCCAAAACACAGCTGTGCAAACCAGCGAGATGTCGACACAACGCATCTGACAGTAGAACACAGAAACCAATGAGGAAGCTCAAAATATAAAGAGTGACAGCGGAATTATTACCAGAGAAAGTACACTGACTGCTGGTATACAGAGGAAAACTGGTTATAAGAGCAATAATACTGCCCCCTACATGCAAGAATATAACTACTATAATACTGCTCCTATGTACAAGAATATAACTACTATAATACTGCTCCCTATGTACAAGAATATAACGACTATAATACTGCCCCCTATGTACAAGAATATAACTACTATAATACTGCCCCCTATGTACAAGAATATAACTACTATAATGCTGCTCCGATGTACAAGAATATAACTACTATAATACTGCCTCCTATGTACATGTATATAACTACTATAATACTGCCCCCTATGTACAAGAATATAACTACTATAATACTGCCCCCTATGTACAAGAATATAACTACTATAATACCGCCCCCTATGTACAAGAATATAACTACTATAATACCGCCCCCCTGTGTACAAGAATATAACTACTATAATACTGCCCCTATGTACAAGAGTATAACTACTATAATACTGCCCCTATGTACAAGAATATAACTACTATAATACTGCCCCCTATGTACAGGAATATAACTACTATAATACTGCCCCCTATGTACAAGAATATAACTACTATAATACTGCTCCCTAAGTACAAGAGTATAACTACTATAATACTGCCTCCTATGTACAAGAATATAACTACTATAATACTGCTCCTATGTACAAGAATATAACTACAATAATACTGCCCCCTATGTACAAGAATATAACTACTATAATACTGCCCCCTATGTACAAGAATATAACTACTATAATACTGCTCCTATGTACAAGAATATTACTACTATAATACTGCTCCTGTGCACAAGAATATAACTAATATAATACTGCCTCCTATGTACAAGAGTATAACTACTATAATACTGCTCCCTATGTACAAGAATATAACTACTATAATACTGCCCCCTATGTACAAGAATATAACTACTATAATACTGCTCCTATGTACAAGAATATAACTACTATAATACTGCCCCCTATGTACAAGAATATAACTACTATAATACTGCCCCCTATGTACAAGAATATAACTACTATAATACTGCCCCCTATGTACAAGAATATAACTACTATAATACTGCCCCCTATGTACAAGAATATAACTACTATAATACTGCCTCCTATGTACAAGAATATAACTACTATAATACTGCCCCCTATGTACAAGAATAAAACTACTATAATACTGCCCCCTATGTACAAGAATATAATTACTATAATACTGCCTCCTATGTACAAGAATATAACTACTATAATACTGCCCCCTATGTACAAGAATATAACTACTATAATACTGCCTCCTATGTACAAGAATATAACTACTATAATACTGCCTCCTATGTACAAGAATATAACTACTATAATACTGCCCCCTATGTACAAGAATATAATTACTATAATACTGCCTCCTATGTACAAGAATATAACTACTATAATACTGCCCCCTATGTACAAGAATATAACTACTATAATACTGCCTCCTATGTACAAGAATATAACTACTATAATACTGCCTCCTATGTACAAGAATATAACTACTATAATACTGCCTCCTATGTACAAGAATATAATTACTATAATTACTATAATACTGCCTCCTATATACAAGAATATAACTACTATAATACTGCCCCCTATGTACAAGAATATAACTACTATAATACTGCCCCCTAAGTACAAGAATATAACTACTATAATACTGCTCCTATGTACAAGAATAGAACTACTATAATACTGCCTCCTATATACAAGAATATAACTACTATAATACTGCCCCCTATGTACAAGAATATAACTGCTATAATACTGCCCCCTATGTACAAGAATATAACTACTATAGTACTGCTCCTATGTACAAGAATAGAACTACTATAATACTGCCCCCTATGTACAAGAATATAACTACTATAATACTACCCCCTATGTACAAGAATATAACTACTATAATACTGCCCCCTATGTACAAGAATATAACTACTATAATACTGCCTCCTATGTACAAGAATATAACTACTATAATACTGCCCCCTATGTACAAGAATAAAACTACTATAATACTGCCCCCTATGTACAAGAATATAACTACTATAATACTGCCCCCTATGTACAAGAATATAACTACTATAATACTGCCTCTTATGTACAAGAATATAACTACTATAATACTACCCCTATGTACAAGAATATAACTACTATAATACTGCTCCCTATGTACAAGAATATAACTACTATAATACTGCTCCCTATGTACAAGAATATAACTACTATAATACTGCCTCCTATGTACAAGAATATAATTACTATAATACTGCCTCCTATGTACAAGAATATAACTACTATAATACTGCCTCCTATATACAAGAATATAACTACTATAATACTGCCTCCTATGTACAAGAATATAACTACTATAATACTGCCTCCTATATACAAGAATATAACTACTATAATACTGCCCCCTATGTACAAGAATATAACTACTATAGTACTGCTCCTATGTACAAGAATAGAACTACTATAATACTGCTCCTATGTACAAGAATAGAACTACTATAATACTGCTCCCTATGTACAAGAATAAAACTACTATAATACTGCTCCTATGTACAAGAATATAACTACTATAATACTGCCCCCTATGTACAAGAATATAACTACTATAATACTGTCCCCTATGTACAAGAATATAACTACTATAATACTGCCCCCTATGTACACGAATATAAATACTATAATACTGCCCCCTATGTACAAGAATATAACTACTATTATACTGTCCCCTATGTACAAGAATATAACTACTATAATACTGCCCCCTATGTACAAAAATAAAACTACTATAATACTGCTCTCTAAGTACAAGAATATAACTACTATAATACTGCCCCCTATGTACAAGAATAAAACTACTATAATACTGCCCCCTATGTACAAGAATATAACTACTATAATACTGCCCCCTATGTACAAGAATATAACTACTATAATACTGCTCCCTATGTACAAGAATATAACTACTATAATACTGCCCCCTATGTACAAGAATATAACTACTATAATACTGCTCCTATGTACAAGAATATAACTACTATAATACTGCCCCCTATGTACAAGAATATAACTACTATAATACTGCCCCCTATGTACAAGAATATAACTACTATAATACTGCCCCCTATGTACAAGAATATAACTACTATAATACTGCCCCCTATGTACAAGAATATAACTACTATAATACTGCCTCCTATGTACAAGAATATAACTACTATAATACTGCCCCCTATGTACAAGAATAAAACTACTATAATACTGCCCCCTATGTACAAGAATATAATTACTATAATACTGCCTCCTATGTACAAGAATATAACTACTATAATACTGCCCCCTATGTACAAGAATATAACTACTATAATACTGCCTCCTATGTACAAGAATATAACTACTATAATACTGCCTCCTATGTACAAGAATATAACTACTATAATACTGCCTCCTATGTACAAGAATATAATTACTATAATTACTATAATACTGCCTCCTATATACAAGAATATAACTACTATAATACTGCCCCCTATGTACAAGAATATAACTACTATAATACTGCCCCCTAAGTACAAGAATATAACTACTATAATACTGCTCCTATGTACAAGAATAGAACTACTATAATACTGCCTCCTATATACAAGAATATAACTACTATAATACTGCCCCCTATGTACAAGAATATAACTGCTATAATACTGCCCCCTATGTACAAGAATATAACTACTATAGTACTGCTCCTATGTACAAGAATAGAACTACTATAATACTGCCCCCTATGTACAAGAATATAACTACTATAATACTACCCCCTATGTACAAGAATATAACTACTATAATACTGCCCCCTATGTACAAGAATATAACTACTATAATACTGCCTCCTATGTACAAGAATATAACTACTATAATACTGCCCCCTATGTACAAGAATAAAACTACTATAATACTGCCCCCTATGTACAAGAATATAACTACTATAATACTGCCCCCTATGTACAAGAATATAACTACTATAATACTGCCTCCTATGTACAAGAATATAACTACTATAATACTACCCCTATGTACAAGAATATAACTACTATAATACTGCTCCCTATGTACAAGAATATAACTACTATAATACTGCTCCCTATGTACAAGAATATAACTACTATAATACTGCCTCCTATGTACAAGAATATAATTACTATAATACTGCCTCCTATGTACAAGAATATAACTACTATAATACTGCCTCCTATATACAAGAATATAACTACTATAATACTGCCTCCTATGTACAAGAATATAACTACTATAATACTGCCTCCTATATACAAGAATATAACTACTATAATACTGCCCCCTATGTACAAGAATATAACTACTATAGTACTGCTCCTATGTACAAGAATAGAACTACTATAATACTGCTCCCTATGTACAAGAATAAAACTACTATAATACTGCTCCTATGTACAAGAATATAACTACTATAATACTGCCCCCTATGTACAAGAATATAACTACTATAATACTGTCCCCTATGTACAAGAATATAACTACTATAATACTGCCCCCTATGTACACGAATATAAATACTATAATACTGCCCCCTATGTACAAGAATATAACTACTATTATACTGTCCCCTATGTACAAGAATATAACTACTATAATACTGCCCCCTATGTACAAAAATAAAACTACTATAATACTGCTCTCTAAGTACAAGAATATAACTACTATAATACTGCCCCCTATGTACAAGAATAAAACTACTATAATACTGCCCCCTATGTACAAGAATATAACTACTATAATACTGCCCCCTATGTACAAGAATATAACTACTATAATACTGCTCCCTATGTACAAGAATATAACTACTATAATACTGCCCCCTATGTACAAGAATATAACTACTATAATACAGCTCCTATGTACAAGAATATAACTACTATAATACTGCCCCCTATGTACACGAATATAAATACTATAATACTGCCCACTATGTACAAGAATATAACTACTATTATACTGTCCCCTATGTACAAGAATATAACTACTATAGTACTGCCCCTATGTACAAAAATAAAACTACTATAATACTGCTCTCTAAGTACAAGAAAATAACTACTATAATACTGCCCCCTATGTACAAGAATAAAACTACTATAATACTGCCCCCTATGTACAAGAATATAACTACTATAATACTGCCCCCTATGTACAAGAATATAACTACTATAATACTGCTCCCTATGTACAAGAATATAACTACTATAATACTGCCTCCTATGTACAAGAATATAACTACTATAATACAGCTCCTATGTACAAGAATATAACTACTATAATACTGCCCCCTATGTACAAGAATATAACTACTATAATACTGCCCCCTATGTACAAGAATATAACTACTTTAATACTGCCCCTATGTACAAGAATATAACTACTATAATACTGTCCTCTATGTACAAAAATATAACTACTATAATACTGCCCCCTATGTACAAGAATATAACTACTATAATACTGCCCCCTATGTACAAGAATATAACTACTATAATACTGCTCCCTATGTACAAGAATATAACTACTATAATACTGCCCCCTATGTACAAGAATATAACTACTATAATACAGCTCCTATGTACAAGAATATAACTACTATAATACTGCCCCCTATGTACAAGAATATAACTACTATAATACTGCCCCCTATGTACAAGAATAGAACTACTATAATACTGCTCCCTATGTACAAGAATAAAACTACTATAATACTGCTCCTATGTACAAGAATATAACTACTATAATACTGCCCCCTATGTACAAGAATATAACTACTATAATACTGTCCCCTATGTACAAGAATATAACTACTATAATACTGCCCCCTATGTACACGAATATAAATACTATAATACTGCCCCCTATGTACAAGAATATAACTACTATTATACTGTCCCCTATGTACAAGAATATAACTACTATAGTACTGCCCCTATGTACAAAAATAAAACTACTATAATACTGCTCTCTAAGTACAAGAATATAACTACTATAATACTGCCCCCTATGTACAAGAATAAAACTACTATAATACTGCCCCCTATGTACAAGAATATAACTACTATAATACTGCCCCCTATGTACAAGAATATAACTACTATAATACTGCTCCCTATGTACAAGAATATAACTACTATAATACTGCCCCCTATGTACAAGAATATAACTACTATAATACAGCTCCTATGTACAAGAATATAACTACTATAATACTGCCCCCTATGTACACGAATATAAATACTATAATACTGCCCCCTATGTACAAGAATATAACTACTATTATACTGTCCCCTATGTACAAGAATATAACTACTATAGTACTGCCCCTATGTACAAAAATAAAACTACTATAATACTGCTCTCTAAGTACAAGAATATAACTACTATAATACTGCCCCCTATGTACAAGAATAAAACTACTATAATACTGCCCCCTATGTACAAGAATATAACTACTATAATACTGCCCCTATGTACAAGAATATAACTACTATAATACTGCTCCCTATGTACAAGAATATAACTACTATAATACTGCCCCCTATGTACAAGAATATAACTATTATAATACAGCTCCTATGTACAAGAATATAACTACTATAATACTGCCCCCTATGTACAAGAATATAACTACTATAATACTGCCCCCTATGTACAAGAATATAACTACTTTAATACTGCCCCTATGTACAAGAATATAACTACTATAATACTGTCCTCTATGTACAAAAATATAACTACTATAATACTGCCCCCTATGTACAAGAATATAACTACTATAATA
The DNA here is from genome assembly GCF_035609145.1 of Eleutherodactylus coqui. NCBI lineage: Eukaryota > Metazoa > Chordata > Amphibia > Anura > Eleutherodactylidae > Eleutherodactylus > Eleutherodactylus coqui. Next base: position 19,301,413 of record NC_089837.1, on the reverse strand, counting down.
CTGCCCCCTATGTACAAGAATATAATTACTATAATACTGCCTCTATGTACAAAAATAAAACTACTATAATACTGCCGCCTATGTACAACAATATAACTACTATAATACTGCTCCCTATGTACAAGAATATAACTACTATAATACTGCCCCCAATGTACAAGAATATAACGACTATAATACTGCCCTCTATGTACACTAACAAAACTACTATAAAATTGCCTCCTATGTACAAGAATATAACTACTATAATACTGCTCCCTATGTACAAGTATTTAACTACTATAATACTGCCCCCTATGTACAGCAGTATAACTACTATAATACTGCCCCCTATGTACAAGAATATAACTACTATAATACTGCCCCCTATGTACAAGAATATAACTACTATAATACTGCCCCGTATGTAAAAGAATATAACTACTATAATACTGCCCCCTATGTAAAAGAATATAACTACTATAATACTGCCCCTATGTACAAGAATATAACTACTATAATACTGCCCCCTATGTACAAGGATATAACTACTATAATACTGCCCCCTATGTGCAAGAATATAACTACTATAATACTGTCCCCTATGTACAAGAATATAACTACTATTATACTGTCCCCTATGTACAAGAATATAACTACTATAATACTGCCCCCTATGTACAAGAATATAACTACTATAATACTGCCCCTATGTACAAGAATATAACTACTATAATACTGCCTCCTATGTACAAGAATATAACTACTATAATACTGCCTCCTATGTACAAGAATATAACTACTATAATACTGCCTCCTATGTACAAGAATATAACTACTATAATACTGCCTCCTATGTACAAGAATATAACTACTATAATACTGCTCCCTATGTACAAGAATATAACTACTATAATACTGCTCCCTATGTACAAGAATATAACTACTTTAGTACTGCCCCTATGTACAAAAATAAAACTACTATAATACTGCTCTCTAAGTACAAGAATATAGCTACTATAATACTGCCCCTATGTACAAGAATAAAACTACTATAATACTGCTCCCTATGTACAAGAATATAACTACTATAATACTGCCCCCTATGTACAAGAATATAACTACTATAATACTGCTCCCTATGTACAAGAATATAACTACTATAATACAGCTTCTATGTACAAGAATATAACTACTATAATACTGCCCCCTATGTACAAGAATATAACTACTATAATACTGCCCCCTATGTACAAGAATATAACTACTATAATACTGTCCCCTATGTAGAAGAATATAACTACTATAATACTGCGCCTATGTACAAGAATATAACTACTATAATACTACCCCTATGTACAAGAATATAACTACTATAATACTGCCCTCTATGCACAAGAATATAACTACTATAATACTGCTCCTATGTACAAGAATATAACTACTATAATACTGACCCCTATGTACAAGAATATAACTACTATAATACTGCTCCTATGTACAAGAATATAACTACTATATTACTGCCTCCTATGTACAAGAATATAACTACTATAATACTGCCCCCTATGTACAAGAATATAACTGCTATAATACTGCTCCCTATGTACAAGAATATAACTACTATAATACTGCTCTCTAAGTACAAGAATAAAACTACTATAATACTGCCTCCTATGTAAAAGAATATAACTACTATAATACTGCCTCCTATGTAAAAGAATATAACTACTATAATACTGCCTCCTATGTAAAAGAATATAACTACTATAATACTGCCCCCTATGTACAAGAATATAACTACTATAATACTGCCCCCTATGTACAAGAATATAACTACTATAATACTGCCCCGTATGTACACGAATATAACTACTATAATACTGCCCCTTATATACAAGAATATAACTACTATAATACTGCCCCGTATGTACAAGAATATAACTACTATAATACTGCCCCCTATGTACAAGAATATAACTACTATAATACTGCCCCCTATGTACAAGAATATAACTCCTATAATACTGCCTCCTATGTACAAGAATATTACTACTATAATACTGCCTCCTATGTACAAGAATATAACTACTATAATACTCCTCCTATGTACAAGAATATAACTACTATAATACTGCCCCCTATGTACAAGAATATAACTGCTATAATACTGCCTCCTATGTACAAGAATATTACTACTATAATACTGCCTCCTATGTACAAGAATATTACTACTATAATACTGCCCCTATGTACAAGAATATAACTACTATAATACTGCCCCCTATGTACAAGAATATAACTACTATAATACTGCTCCTATGTACAAGAATATAACTACTATAATACTGCCTCCTATGTACAAGAATATAACTACTATAATACTCCTCCTATGTACAAGAATATAACTACTATAATACTGCCCCCTATGTACAAGAATATAACTACTATAATACTGCTCCTATGTACAAGAATATAACTACTATTATACTGCCCCCTATGTACAAGAATATAACTACTATAATACTGCCCCCTATGTACAAGAATATAACTACTATAATACTACCCCCTATGTACAAGAATAAAACTACTATAATACTGCCCCCTATGTACAAGAATATAATTACTATAATACTGCCTCCTATGTACAAGAATATAACTACTATAATACTGCCTCCTATATACAAGAATATAACTACTATTATACTGCCCCCTATGTACAAGAATATAACTACTATAATACTCCCCCTATGTACAAGAATATAACTACTATAATACTGCCTCCTATGTACAAGAATATAACTACTATAATACTGCCCCCTATGTACAAGTATATAACTGCTATAATACTGCCTCCTATATACAAGAATATAACTACTATTATACTGCCCACTATGTACAAGAATATAACTACTATAATACTGCCCCCTATGTACAAGAATATAACTGCTATAATACTGCCTCCTATGTACAAGAATATAACTACTATAATACTGCCCCCTATGTACAAGAATATAACTGCTATAATACTGCCTCCTATATACAAGAATATAACTACTCTTATACTGCCTCCTATGTACAAGAATATAACTACTATAATACTGCCCCCTAGGTACAAGAATATAACTACTATAATACTGCCCCGTATGTACAAGAATATAACTACTATAATACTACCCCGTATGTACAAGAATATAACTACTATAATACTGCCCCATATGTACAAGAATATAACTACTATAATACTGCCTCCTATGTACAAGAATATAACTACTATAATACTGCCCCCTATGTATAAGAATATAACTACTATAATACTGCCCCCTATGTATAAGAATATAACTACTATAATACTGCCCCTATGTACAAGAATATAACTACTATAATACTGCCCCCTATGTACAAGAATATAACTACTATAATACTGCCCCCTATGTACAAGAATATAACTACTATAATACTGCCCCCTATGTACAAGAATATAACTACTATAATACTGCCCCCTATGTATAAGAATATAACTACTATAATACTGCCCCTATGTACAAGAATATAACTACTATAATACTGCTCCCTAAGTACAAGAATATAACTACTATAATACTGCCCCCTATGTACAAGAATATAACTACTATAACACTGCCCCCTATGTACAAGAATATAACTACTTTAATACTGCCCCTATGTACAAGACTATAAGTACTGTAATACTGTCCTGTATGTACAAAAATATAACTGCTATAATACTGCCCCTATGTACAAGAATATAACTACTATAATACTGCTCCCTATGTACAAGAATATAACTACTATAATACTGCCTCCTATGTACAAGAATATAACTACTATAATACTGCTCCTATGTACAAGAATATAACTACTATAATACTGCCCCCTATGTACAAGAATATAACTACTATAATACTGCCTCCTATGTACAAGAATATAACTACTATAATACTGCTCCTATGTACAAGAATATAACTACTATAATACTGCTCCCTATGTACAAGAATATAACTACTATAATACTACCCCTATGTACAAGAATATAACTACAATAATACTGCCCCCTATGTATAAGAATATAACTACTATAATACTGCCCCCTATGTACAAGAATATAACTACTATAATACTGCCCCCTATGTACAAGAATATAACTACTATAATACTGCCCCCTATGTACAAGAATATAACTACTATAATACTGCTTTCATGTATAAGAATATAACTCCTCTAGTAGTTCTTTCACGTTCAAGAAAATAACTGCTGTTAGGCCGACTACCCATGTCTTGTGGTCCCGGGCATATGAGGGCATCACTCTGCTCCTCCTGTATGAATGAACTCCTAGCTGTGGACATTCCATCGCACTGTAGAAGTTATTCCTGCCTAGTGCTCCTAGGGTAATAGGCTATTGCCCTCCTATTTAGCTGAGCTGGGGATCCTCCTCCTCGCCTGAGTATTGGTTTGAGTTTTTGTCAGTCACCTAGCACAGGTCTCAAGCTTCTGATTCCTGTGTCTGTTGATCCTTGGACTTTACCTGGATTAGGTCTGTACTCTGCCCGTCCCATCCTTGTTCCAAAGTCTGATTGCAGTTTGGACTGTTTCGCTGTGCTTTGTTTTAGTAGCTCTGATACAAGTGGAGACCTCCCTCTGAGGACCTCCAACCTCCTTTACACTCAGTAAACAGTGAGAGGACGACCCCTTTAAGTAAAGTATACTAACCCCAAGGGCTCATTCACATGGGGGTATTTCCGGTCGGCATTACACACATATTGTTTGCGCATGTAATACGGACAGTATATACCCCATTCACTGGATGTTCAAACCTGTTCTGTACTCACGTATTTTACGCTTGTGACAATAAATAGCAGCATGTCCTATGTAGGTGCGTAATACGGAAGTCAATGGGAGCGTTCGAAATGCGCAGTGAATGCACATGATACATACGTGTTCACTGCTCACACAAGAGGTCAGCAGATATCACTTGGATCTTCTCACGGTTTTTTTTGCACGCTTGAGAAATGCAGTCAATATGTGTGCAAAAAAAAGCGTAAGAAGCACCAAATACGCAGTAAGCACTGAGGGTCAGGTCCGTGAATACGTGGCGCATTTCATAGACCAAGACTGCATACGCTGGCGTGAATGAGACGTTAGGGTGTATTCTCGTGCATAAGCACGATATTGGTCGAAGGAACTCATATCGCACTGGTAAATATGTGATTTTATGTTTGTGTAACACGAGAAAAACGCGTCGCGATAAATGCGGTTTTCAAGAGCGTGAAAATTCCATGTTATTTCAATAGGAAAAATAAAAAAATCGCATGCATGCGGGTGCGAAGGGATTTTTTTTTTTGCGGCCCCCTTAAAAAATAATGGAGGAAATCACAGAAAAAAAAAAACACATGCCATAACATTCGCCGTGATCATAGACTCCGTGAAAATACCATCTGTGTACCTGCGGCCCAATAGTTGTAGATGCCTGATGGGGGTTATCCTCCGCCATGGAACATATGGAGTTAACATTATGTACTTCCATGGCTGCGGCAGAGGAGGGCGGGAAGGTCAGGCAGGGAGACGATTAATGCGTCTGATGATTCGCCTTCCCGATCCATAATAGAACTGAGGCCCGGAGACTCCATTAACGACGGCCTCCAGGGTCACCCTGGGACCGTCCGCGGCTGATCGGAAACGGATTGGAAGCGCAGCCGCGTCTGCTGCTGGTTCATTCATTCTTTCTGGCAATCATCGTATCGACTCCACGGGTCTAAGTGTCCTCGCGGGACGGATGAATGGCCACTTAGCATTATTACCCCCCGTTTCTGCTGATCCGCAAATAGGGGTCCGTTGTACCCAGCGAGAACGCTATATTATACGTAGTACTGCCGGAACAGCGAAAGCGTCCGCCATCCTTAAAGCAAACGCACTTCCTGAACCGTCAACAGAGGGTCCGAAGGGCCACAGCAAACTTATTATGTCAGGCCACTCCCTTTTTATGCTATGCCACGCCCATAATGTCCGTTATTAGTAATAGTTACATCTTGTTAGGCACCTGTATCCCCAGAGGCGCCTCTTTAAGGAAGAGGTACTGTAAGGCTGGGTTCACACGGGGCGGAATTGCTGCAGAATTTCTGTGCAGAATGTCCGCACGGCCGTTCCGCCTGCAGCTCCTAATCCCGGGATTAGCCAGCAAAGTGGACGAGGTTTTTAAAAAAATTCATCCACCAGCTGCAGTCAGTCCGTTGCGGCCAAGCCGCGCAAAAAAGGACATGCGGTGCAGAAAACAAAGACGCAGCATGTCAATTCTCTTTTCATTCTGCAGCAGCCTCTCTCTTCTCTATGGGGAGAGAAAGCCGCAGTGGAATGCCAACAGCAAAAGCGCGCCGGAGCGCACGGCTAAAGGCCGCAGGGTTTGAAGCTGCACTTTTCCAGCGGAATTCTCGCGGTTTTTCGGTGCGACCATTCTGCTTGAATTGTCTCATGTGCTGCTGGGATCTGTTGTAACACATAGGTGTCTAGCAGCACAGCCCCACAGGTGTGGCATGATTGAGCTGGCTGGCTGTGGTGTTTTCCTGCTAGCCAATCACCACCACTCTGGTTGCAGATAAGCATCTGCCCTCTGCCTGGTTGGTTTTCCTGCATGGTTGTTATACCTGATCCTTATCCTGTCTGCCTCTCTGTCGTGGGTCTGTTAACTAACCTTCTGTTCCCTATGAGGCTTCCTGCATATCTTCGTCTGTTCTTACTTTTATTTTCTGTCACTTTCATGTCAGTTTGTCTCCTCTCTGTCCTGCATCTGTCTGCTGCCGCCTGGTTCTGCGTATTACTCCTTCAGGGATAGTCAGGTCCGAGGTTCCAGCGCGGGGCCGCTTTTATTGAGGCGATTGCCTTGCTCACAGGTAGGGTTCAGACATTCTCCCTGCAGCTTGGGGGTCGGTTGTCTTGCTAGTGTAGGGACCCGCAAGACCACGAGGAGCCTTGTAGTGACTTGGCAAATCCACGAACCAATACCTCGTACTTTCATAGCATTTGCATCTGTTATGTGTCCTGGTATGCAAGGTGAGTGTCTGGGTTCTGTTGGCAGCCCCTATCTCCAGTGACATTCGTGTGGGCCCGCTGATCACCTGCCTACATGAACATAACACACCTGCTTGTCCTTACTTAGTAATAATGTCCCTCATACCCCCATCAATAACAATGTCCCCACATGTCCCCCTCAGTAACAATGTCCCCCTCAGTAATAATGTCCCCACATGTCCCCCTCAGTAATAATGTCCCCCTCAGTAATAATGTCCCCACATGTCCCCCTCAGTAATAATGTCCCCCTCAGTAATAATGTCCCCACATGTCCCCCCTCAGTAATAATGTCCCCCCTCAGTAATAATGTCCCCCTCAGTAATGTCCCCACATGTCCCCCTCAGTAATGTCCCCACATGTCCCCCTCAGTAATAATGCCCCTCATACCCCCTCAGTAACAATGTCCCCCTCAGTAACAATGTCCCCACATGTCCCCCCTCAGTAATAATGTCCCCCTTCAGTAATAATGTCCCCACATGTCCCCCTCAGTAATAATGTCCCCACATGTCCTCCTCAGTAATAATGTCCCCACATGTCCCCCTCAGTAATAATGTCCCCACATGTCCCCCTCAGTAATAATGTCCCCACATGTCCTCCTCAGTAATAATGTCCCCACATGTCCCCCCTCAGTAATAATGTCCCCACATGTCCCCCCTCAGTAATAATGTCCCCACATGTCCCCCCTCAGTAATAATGTCCCCACATGTCCCCCCTCAGTAATAATGTCCCCACATGTCCCCCCTCAGTAATAATGTCCCCCTCAGTAATAAAGTCCCCACATGTCCTCCTCAGTAATAAAGTCCCCACATGTCCTCCTCAGTAATAAAGTCCCCACATGTCCTCCTCAGTAATAAAGTCCCCACATGTCCTCCTCAGTAATAATGTCCCCACATGTCCCCCTCAGTAATAATGTCCCCACATGTCCCCCTCAGTAATAATGTCCCCACATGTCCCCCTCAGTAATAATGTCCCCACATGTCCCCCTCAGTAATAATGTCCCCACATGTCCCCCTCAGTAATAATGTCCTTTTTTATGCAGTAACATAAGTACACTTCCAGTATTTGCCTCTTTCGCTCTCCTGTTTCTCCAGTCTGTGGCTCTCTGGTCTTCCACTCTCTTCCTGGTAGTGTGATCATGTGATCGCTGTGGCCAATCCACAGTGATTCTTTGCTAGCCCTTCCCAGAGGTGAGCAAGCGGCTCGGAGAACAAAAAAGGCGACTGTTCTTTTTGTCTTCCTCCATTCCTGTCCGCCCCTGAGGAACACCGCCGGCCCCCTGGGACGGCCCCCAAAGTCTGCTACAGTTGGGATACATGCCTAAAGTAAAGCACCGCCCCATGTGCTCACCTCCTGCCCGGCCGTCTGTTTTACAGAAGGCATCTCCTGCATTACCTTCTTTCCTAAACCTTACTTAATAGAGATCCCCAGATGTCACATCAGGTTACATTGAGGGAGAGGCTATAGATTCCTTTTTTCCCATGATGCTTCATTTTGAATAATTGTTAATGAAGGCGGAGCTTAGTAGTCACATGTCTGTGTGCCTCTGACTCCTGTGAGGGGTTAAGTATTAATATGAAGTCTGACAACTTTCTATAGCCACAGCATCATGGAGAACTTACCGTAGACTGCCAGGGGCCCCGGGGTAGGTAAGGGCCCGATACTAAACGGCTTCTCTCACTCAACTAAGCCTGATACATTTAGTTTGTGCCCCCTCTCCCCAGCGCTGATTTTCCACGGTTTATGCAAGGTCCCGAGTTCAAGGAGAAGTCAGCGGAGACTAATTATCCCCAATGAATGCGGCGAAGCGGCCGTCACCCCTCGCCCTGCGACACCCGGAGCCGTAAACGTCTCGCCCTGAAGAATTATCTTCCCTGGAGGCGACAGGAGACGCATTTGGGTCCCATTAGTGGATATATAATTGTTATATGAGGTCTCAATGTCAACGTAGTAAAGAAGGCTAGAATTCGCATACGCCCGACGACCGCGCCAAAGTTACAGCTGTGAACCCCAAAGAGGTGACTAACTGGACCGTAGATATGAAGTCAACGTATATCATGTATCTTCTCACATACATTGCAGCCAGTACCAGCTTCATGAGTAGAATGCCAGAGCTGCAGTAAAGACTGGCACACAGACAAAGCAGTAGGAAAAAGCTTGAGTTGAGTTGCCGTTCAGGACCTGCAGAAAGCTGGGTGATAACCCATAGAGGTACAGCAATGGCCACTCTTAGCATTTGCTAAGAGCCTGTTGCAGGGCAGTGCTTGGAGGGCGCTGGGTCCTAGTGACCTGGAAATCACCCTCCTGGTGACAAGTTCCTAGCTGCAGTTCCAGCTTCTGATAGCTTTCCTGCTATTGTTCTCAGCACTCAGCCATTGCTTTAGGGTCAGATATGACATCAGGAGTGGAATAGTCACCTATCTATAAGCCAAGAGGTGCTACAATGTAGAAACTATACTGTAACAGTGAATACAGCGAGCACGAGACCTTTACACTTTGGTGTCAGTCTTTACTGGTTCTCTTGCATTTCATTCACGACCCAGGATGAGCACCGATGTGGTGAACACCATGGATTTGTAAGAGAACACAGCATGTCCCCACTGGCTGTAGCAGTTTGGGGTCTCTAAAGGCAGCTCCCAGGGGCAGGAATGAATTGTGGCTTTGTGGGGTTGTATAATAGGGGGATTTGCTCAATACCTGCTCCAAGTGCCTCGTAGCGACAGCGGGGGAACCTTCCCAGCTCCAAGGATGGGGAATAATACCGACAATGGGGCCCCTTGTCCCCAGATGAATAGCGGAGACGGCCGGTGATTTGCAGCCTCTGCCTCTATAAGGATGGATGTGCTGCCCCCATCTACAGCCTCCCAGACAAACACATCCTTCACCCCAACATTCAGACTTCTGTGGTCAGCAGTGACTGGTGCTGAAGGACAGCGACACCTCCAGTGCCAGGACTGGTGCGCCCTCAGGTGGTCACATAGAGAAAGGGCTCTTCCAAAGTTTAATCCTCAAAGAATGAAAAGTTCTGCGACTTTCTAATAGACTTTGTCTTTCCATTTCTCACCATTTTCATCATCACTGCTTGCTGTCAGTGAAACAGCCAAAAACCCTTCAGCTGCTCCACAGATGAGGGATTGTTACAATGTAACAATCTGGACAATCATCTGTGGACTTTTAGTAGTCTGGGACTTTTTCCCTTTTTCGATTGATGACTGACAGATCACTATGGATGACTGGTGGGACCCACCGCTCGGATCACCAGATAGCGCTGACCGTGGTGCAGTGGCCGGGGTTGGTACTGCAGGTGCAGCTCCCATTGAACATTCAACACCTGCAATACCATCCGGCCGCTGTGCTACGGTTAACACTCTCTGTTGCCGCATTTAGAGAACAACAATTTTTTTTTGGGGGGGGGGGGGGGGGCGAGGGGTTACAGATGACTTTTTGATCACTTTTTATTCTGCTTTCTGCCAAGTGTGATTGGCAAAAAAAAAAAAATTCTAGTAGTTTTCTTCATTGTTTTTTTACGGCGCTCGCTGTGCGGCACACATGACCTTTTACCTTCAGTCTGAGGGTCAATACGATTACGGAGAGAGAAGACGCACACATTTTTTAAATGTTTTTGGCTACATTTCACACAATACAAAGAAAACCTTTTTTAAAATAATTAGCGCTGGCGCATTCTACGCCCCCCCCCCCCCCCCCCCTCCCCGCGGCGCTCCTTGGGGTCTATGCAGAGTTGTAGTTGTCATTGATACTTTTCTGGAGTATGTGAGCTTTTAATCATTTTCCATTGCTTTTTTTTTTTAAAGGCAGGCAGATGAAGAATGGGAATTCAGTTTTTTTTATTTTTTTATTTTGCTGTTTTTTTTTTTCCTTTTACACGTGTTTTGTGGTCCGGAGGAGCTCATATGATGGCGTCTGGCAAACCTGGCTGATATTTTGAAAATTTCTGCATTTTCTAGAGTGGCTGCATTTATGTGACTCCTAGATGGGTCCCTTTTCTTCTTTCCTTCCCTCCTCCTTTTAATTATTTTCTTCTTTTTCTTCTCCCCCGCTTCTCTGCATGTTAAGCCCCAATGTCTTGTTTGGTGTTTTGTTTGGTTGATGTGTGTTTCTCCACTCCCGGCCATTACAGCAGGATCCTGGCTGTGACCGCTGGGGCCCGACTCTGCCAAGTTTAATGCCCCTTTAAGGCATATAAGCAGTCACTAACCAGTTAATACAGCAGTCCTTTTACTTACATTGATACATTGTAATAAACCCTTAGCTGTTTCCATTCACTGACTGCAAGCAGATGTCATACAAATGAGTAGGAATTGTTACATGAAGTTTGTTAGAAGGTTGCAGAACTTCACAATTCTACGGTGATGATGATTTAGTTACTGAATGGTCAGTTCTGGTCTATGGGGGGGCATCGGTGATAAGGCCTGCAGCATCCTGTATGACCGCGGTCACAGTTCAGGTCGCCTCTGACATCACCGTCCTCTTCTCTTCTCCAGGGAAGTTTAAGCTTCTGGATCAGGACCGGGACGTGCGGGAGCCTGTGCAGTACTTCAGCAGCGTTGAGGAGGTGGCGAGCGTCTTTCCTGACCGCGTCTTCGTTATGGAAGCGATCACATTCAGTGTTAAGGTGAGGTCCGGAATGTGTTTTTGGGGGAGAGGATGGAGTGCAGGCATAGGCAGGCACAGAGGAAGCCATGTTGGTCATGGTGTCGGTTGAAGGGGAGGGCAGTTTCCCTATATAAACCTCTGTGGGGTGCAGCAATATAAGGGGGAACGGGCTGCTCTAATAATGGAAGGGGCAGAGACATTGCTGAGTACTCCACTACTGATAAGGAGGTGAAGCTCCTATCTTCTACGGGGGTGGGGGGTGGGGAGTAAAGTAAACCAGTCATCATGGGGAAGGGGCTCTCAATGTGAAAACCCCAATCTCCTGGTCACTGAAACACCCAAGTCACCAAGAACCTCCACCTCCCTGTCACCGGGAATCCCAACCACCCAGTCCCTAAAAACCTCAAAACAGCCAATCACCAGGAACCCAGCCTCCGAGGCACTGGAAATCCTAAACCTCCTTATTAGTTGAAAGCCCAACCTTCAGGTCACTACTGAGAACCCAACCTCCAGGTCATTGAGAACCCAAGCTCTCAGTGACTTGGAACCCAATCCCCCAATGGAAAACTCAACCTCTAAATCATCGGAAACCCAGCCTCCAAGTCACCAGACACTGAACCATCCTAGTCACTGGAATCCCTACCTCTCAAACAATGGAAACCCCAACCTCCCACTCTCTATGAATCCAGCCCGCAGTCACCAGAAACCCAACCTCCAAGTCAGTGGAAGCCCAATCTCCCAGTCGCTGGAAAACCCAACCTCCAAATCACTGAAAACCCCAGCCTCCAAGTCACTGGAAAACCCAACCTCCAAATCATCAGGAACCCAACCATCCCCGTCATGGGAATCCCTACCTTTTAATCAATAAAAACCCCAACCCCCCACTCACTATGAACCCAGCCCTCAGTCACCAGAAACCCAACCTACAAGTCAGTGGAACCCCCAACCTCTCAGGAACTGGGAATCCAACTTCCAAGTCATTAGGAACCCAGCTTCATCACTGGAAGGCCAACTTCACAGTCACTAGAAAACCAATTTCCCAATCAGTGGAAGCCCAACCTCCTAAACTCTGGAAACCCCAACCTCTCTGTAAGTTGTTGACTAATTACCTACATAGAGTCCAGGATGCCTCCGTTTAGTGAACAGTCCGATAATCTTAAAGATGAAAGTAGCAAGATTTCTCACATTCTGAATATTCTTTTGGCACTATAAATATTTGCACACCCTTGTATATTGCTGCTGCTCCAGTAGTATGTGAATGAGCGCCCCCACTGCGTGAACAATCGTGCTACATTACTATTGTAGTGCTCTTCAACAATCAAGGTAAAGGACCCATATCTACAGCGAATGTCCGCTCTTCAATGGGTTCTATAGAAATAGAAAAAACATGGCTGATGTCTGTGCTAGAATGTAACTAAGATAGGCTGAATGCATCTCTAGATGGGAGGGGAAAGTGGGAGGGGCCGTGGGCTGGGGGGAGGGCAGAGTCTAATGCTACATTGTTTGTTCCTGTCAGAATAATGGCTCCATCCCCTTCCCCTTCCAATCTGGAAATTTGTTAAACCCCTCCGAGAAAAATTCTAGCATAAGTTGCTTTTTTTGGTCATTTCGCCTGCCAAAAAAACACAATAAAAGTTATCAAAAAAGCCATATGTACCCCAAAATTGCACCAATAAAAACCATAATTTGTCATACAAAAAGACAAGTCCTCACAGAGCTCAATACATGGAAAATAAAAAAGGTTATGGGATTTTGCATGTAGCGATAATTCAACCCGCCGAACAAAACATGATGATGTCATTTATGCTGCACAAGCAATTCTGCAAGGAAAACAATGGCAGAATTGATGTATTTTTTTCTCCCTACCATCCAAAAAAATTTAAAAGTTATACAATACATTATATGTACCCAAAAATGTGCCAATTAAAAATTGATAAGTGGAGATGAAAATTGCCCTAAAAATCGTTGCATCTTTGGGTCCATAAAAAGCCAGGTTAAATCTGGTGAAATGTCGGTAACGGTAAAGTTGACTTGACACTTTGTGGTGGTTCTTCATTCTAGGTGGTCTCGGGGGAATTCACGGAGGACAGCGAGGTTTACAACTTCACCCTTCATACAGGGGATGAACTAACCCTTATGGGGCAGGCAGAAATCCTCTGCGCCAAGACAGTAAAGGAGAAGTCTCGCTTTAACACCATCCTGAGGAAGCTGGGCAAAACGACCACCCTAGGCAAGCAGGTGAAGGGTAAAATGCCCTGCCTAATTTGCATGAACCACCGCACCAACGAGAGTTTAAGCCTCCCCTTCCAGTGCAAGGGCAGCTTTAGTACCCGCAGCCCACTGGAGCTACAGATGCAGGAAGGAGAACATACGATCCGTAGCATCATTGAAAAAGTGCGGCTACCTGTCAACGTTGTGGTCCCCACTCGTCCTCCACGCAACCCATATGACCTCCACATTATTCGTGAAGGCCATCGGTACAAGCTGGTCAGTATCATCTCAAAGACTGTGGTTCTGTGTTGCTTACTACGTAAGGAGGAGGTGAACCCCTTCCACTTCCTGCTGCTGACGGACATGCCTAGATTCTCCCTTCCTGAGGGTCTTCTCTGTGGAGACCCTCATTTTGACAAATTGGTGAGAGACTGTGCCCATTACTGCCAAGAGCAAAGGTTCAACCCGGATGACTATTCCAAGGCCGTCCGGGAAACCAAGACAGACTTTGCAGAGGAGTGTGCCAGTCCACGGAAAATCCGTGTCTGCTTACAAGGCTTCTCAGCTGGCTCCATTAACTACACTCAAGAAGAGCTCAGTCAAGGTCTTCAGCGGCTTTCCTTGTGTGTTTACAGTGGGACTATCCCGGGGGACACAAGCCCCCAGGATTGCCGGGAGGTTCCGAACCAAGTCTTGGGGTCTTCTTTGGATAACTCAGACTTAGACAGAGAGTACATGACCCCAGATTGGGTGGAACATGATTTTAGGACTCAGGAACAACTAGAAATCCCGTACGAGGAGCTTTGGACAAATCAGAATGTTGATAACTATTCCGAGCCCAACAGCAAGCCTGTCAGCTTAGAATGTGGCAACAAGACTCAAAAAGACCTTATCTGCTTTGCCACGTGTCCTTCTCCCTTAGGGGGAAAGTCATGTTCTCCTCCTCCTCCAGCCTTAACCGTTGAAGCAGCAAAGACTGACACACCGCCACCAGTGCCACCCAAATCAGACGCGGTAAGTTCAGATTTCTCTGATCTATGACATTATATAGTAGAGTTATGAGAATGACTTTGTAAAGTCCTGATGTACTGATCTTACATTACAACACGATTTTACTCCCATCACATCTAGAGCTGCTCCCTAACATCTCTTTCCAGAGGGCCATCTAGTCCAGAGTTCTTATAGAAGCTTGGATATAGGAGCACAGTAGGTTCCCCAATGTTTGACAAGGTAGTAAATATTGATCCCTTTCAAGACCTTCTGGCTTGGAGAGTAGGGAAACATTGGGGTCCTTCCCCTTCTTGCAAAGAAAACAATAATTGAGGAAGTAAGGCAAAGTATTCCCAAAGTGCGTTGAAATAATGCTTTGTTGTTGTCTAGCGTTGGTGGTGCATCAATATTTGCAGGCAGTAAGATAATGAGTAGATATTGGATTGAGGATTAGGGCCTTGGACCATGAAGGAAGGGGGGGGGGGGGGGGGGGGCTTCTTTGCATTACCAAGAGGGGATTCCCTAGCACAGTGGAGTTGGGGTGCAGCTCAAAACATTTCACAATTTGAGGTTCAGATTGGTAACAGGTACAGTATATAGTTCCAATAAGGAGATGAGATATGACACAGCTGGACACCTCCAGTTGAGGAACTCAACCACAAAAGGGACCATGAAGGTGCTGGGTATTTCAGCACAAGAGATTGAGGATGAACAAAAGCAATGGTAAATATCAATGGAGCAGTTAGTAATGACCCCCTTCCAGCAGTGGTGCAGAGCAGAATCTATGGCATCAGATGGTTCTGGGCACTGTTACAAGTTATCTATACACATATGTCAGCGACTACATGACTGATGGTCACCCAACTCTGGAAGTTGGTAATATCTCCTCTTGTGTTTTTGCAGGTGAGGGAGGAATGTCGTCTCCTCAATGCTCCTCCTGTTCCACCTCGTGGTGGCAGATTTTTCTCTTCATCCTCTAGCCCACCAGTTCCACCTCGCCTCCCGAAATCCCAGCTCCTGCAGACCCACTCCCCGAGCCCAGGTCTGTCCTACTACTCATCGGGGCTCCATGACATGTAAGCAATCATACATAGATGTGAATAAAAATGTTTCCATTCACTGATAGAATCCAGATCTGGATGTTCTAGGACTGAGCTCCTCACTGGACATCGTCCTAACATATGACACAGTTAGATTGGTCTTCAATGACTCGAAAATCTTCACTGACATCTTGTTGTCTTTCTTCCAGATCAGGGAACCGCAGTGGGAGCTGCTCTCCCTCCCCAGACTCCTATTCGCTGTATTGCTATCCTTGTACATGGGGTGACTGCAAATCTGGAGATGCATCGAATCATCAGATGTCAAACAGCATGGCCTCCACAGCTCAGCCCACACAGACGTCTTGGTCAGATTCTTGGGCCTATGCAGACACAGGGCCAAGTGTGGCCAGCGGTCGTTCAACTCCCCTTCTGAGCACAGACACCACCATTAAGACTTATTACAGTTGCCCCAGGTTGAAGCCTCCTCATACCCAAAAACGCTTTGCCCCATTTGGAGCCTTGAATCCATTTGCCAACCCTGCCTTTGCTTCCAGTCCCTCATCTTCTGGGGAATGGTTAGACCCACTGGAGCATCCGAAATCATCATCTTCGTCCGTCTCTGATATCCTTGACCCCTTCGATGTTAGTAATAGTCAAAGCACCTCTCCGGACTCTTCCTCCATTGGATCTGAGTTACGTTTCATGCCAGAGACCACTTTTAAAAGTAGTGGAGGAGCAGGAACATGTCCGGCTCCTCCGCCCAGGCCAGCCAAAGGGTTTGAGACTGAAAATATTGTAATCAGGAGCACAACCCCATTATCACCCACCATTGTGAGAGGGGCAGAAGGAGGCATAACTAGAGTGTACCTTACTCAAGGAGTCATTGAGGTGCCCCCAATGTCATCTAGGAATACTATGGACGCATCGTCTTCTCACACACCAGGGGTGCCCAGGGGGCTTGCAGGAGACCCTGCTACATGGCACCCTCCTCCCGATTTATCAGCTCTGTCTGTAGAGGAGGTCTCAAGGTGCCTCAGGTTTATTGGCCTTTCAGAAGACGTTGTGACTTTCTTTGTAAGGGAACGTATAGATGGTAGCATCTTCGTACAGCTTACGGAGGAGATCCTTTTAGATGACTTCAAGCTGACCAAGCTACAAGTGAAAAAGATTATGCAATTCATCAAAGGTTGGCGGCCAAAGATCTAAGGATAGAGGCCACCAAACCTCAACTTCTTGAGACTGTAAGATCCAATATGATGAGCCCGAGCCATTGACTTAAGGGTTATTTTTTATCAGTGAACTGCTTGATTGCTCCTTATTTTGTGGACTCCATTTGTTTCTAATTCTGGGTAGATCCTCTCGACAGATCACATAGCACAATTTGCACAAAAATAGAACAGGAAGGTCACATAATCCGCTGGAAAGTTTAATGTGGAAGGTGGGGATTAAGTATTAAAATTGGCACAAAGTTTTGGGTTGACTGCGTGGTTTCCTCTTCTTATGTTGTCTTATGATTATGTATCTACGTTTCTACATTTTCAGGCTGGTTGCACATGTATGAACCTGACCAACCACTTTCGAGAAATACACAGTAGGTCTAGAAAGACTTCAGCCCATTTCACTTTTTTTACATTTTGTTATGTTGTGGCCTTGTGTCGCCATCATTCTGCACTCAATCCCCCATAATGACAAAGTGACAAGAGAATGTTAGAAATCTATGTAATGTTCTAAAAATGAAAAACTCCCATCTTGCAGTGACATAAGTACTCACACCCTCTGGTATGACACTTGTAGCTCTGGGACCTCCCATTTGTCTTGATCATCTCTGAGATGTTTCCACACCCTGATTGGAGTCACCTGTGGGAAATTCAGCTGACTGGACATAATAGACCCCCCCTCTCTATGTAAAGTCTCATTGCTCAAAATGCAGACCCAAACTCAATCCATAAGGAGGAAAGACCTACCTGTAGAGCTCAGGGACAGGATTGTGTGGAGGAGCAGAGCTGGGGAAGCTACAAAACATTTCTGCTGCCCTGAAAGTTCCCAAGAGCCCAGCAGCCTCCATAATACTTACATAGAAGAACAACCCAGACTCTTCCTAGAGCCGTTAACCCCCCCCAAACTAAGGGGGAGAAGGGTCTTGTAAAAGAGGTGACCAAGAGCCCAGCGGCCCCCATAATTCTTAAATGGAAGAACAACCCAGACTCATGCTAGAGCCACCAAACTAAGGGGGAGAAGGGCCTTGGTAAGAGAGACCAAGAGCCCAGCAGCCCCATAATACTTACATGGAAGAACAACCAGGACTCTTCCTAGAGCTGTTAACCCCCCCAAACTAAGGGGGAGAAGGGCCTTGTAAGAGAGGAGACCAAGAGCCGAGCGGCCTCCATAATACTTACATGGAAGAACAACCAGGATTCTTCCTAGAGCCGTTAAACCCCAAACGAAGGGGCAGAAAGGTCTTGTAAGAGAGGTGACTAAGAGCCCAGCGGTCACTCTGGTTGAGTGCCAAAGATCCTGGGTGCAGATAGGAGAAACTTCCAGAAGGTCAACCATCACCACAGCCTCCACCAATCTGGGCTTCATGGCAGAGCGGCCCGAAATAGGCTTCTCTTCAGTGAAAGACAAATTAATCCGCCTGGAGTTTACCAAAAAAGACCCTAAAGGACCATCTGAGTGCGAGAAACAAGATTCTCTGCTCCAATGTGGACTTAAGCCTTTTGTGTGGAGGAAACCAGGCGCCGCTCATCACCGTCCCAATACCATCCCTACAGTGAAGCCTGGCGGAGGAGCATCATGCTGGGGAAGGGGAGACCGGTCAAGGTGGATGGAAACCAGGCGCCGCTCATCACCAGCCCAATACCATCCCTACAGTGAAGCCTGGTGGTGGAGCATCATGCTGAGGAAGAGGAGCCCGGTCAAGGTGGATGGAAACCAGGCGCCGCTCATCACCGGCCCAATACCATCCCTACAGTGAAGCCTGGTGGTGGAGCATTATGCTGGGGAAGAGGAGCCCGGTCAAGGTGGAGGGGAACCAGGCACCGCTCATCACCTGACCAATACCATCCCTACAGTGACAACTGGTGGTGGAGCATCATGCTGGGGAGGGGAAACTGGTCAGGGTGGATGAAAACCAGGCGCCGCTTATCACCTGCCCAATACAAAATCGACCTGAGACCTGAAGATGGCTGTCCACAAAAAGGTTAGATGGGGGCCCGACAGGGCAGAAAATCCTCAAATCCAGGGGTGCAATCCTTGTGCCATCAGAGCCAAGAAGACTGGAGTCTGGAATCATTGCCAGAGGAGCTTCCCTAAGTACTGAGTACAGGTTGTGAATACTTATGTCACTGCAGGGTGGGAGGAAGGGGGGGTGTTCTTTTTTTAAAAAATTACAAGGATTTCTTTGGTTCTGATGTCACTTTGTCATTATGGGGTCCTGAGTGCAGAATAAGGGGACACAACGAACATAACATGTTTAATAAAAAAAAAAGTGAGAGGAGCTGAAGATTTTTCACACCCTCTGGAAGCCCGATTAGATGGCCATAAGGCGGCCCCATTTTACTGTCTGCGTTAGGGGACCTTCACAGTTGGAATCGCTGCATTTTTTTACGCGAATGTCAATAGGACTCTCTAAGGTTAAAAATGCATCGCACTAAAATCGGAAGTTTGTGCTTTACGATTTTTGTGCAATGCGTTTCTTAACATTAGAAAGTCCTATTGACATTTGCGTTAAAAAAATGCAGCGATATCGCGATCGCCAGTGTGGAGGCGCCCTGAAGATCACATCGTGGCCCGACCTCGTGTCTCCAGTCTGGAAGCGCCCTGAAGATCACATCATTGCCCCACCTCGTGTCTCCAATATGGAGGCGCCCTGACGATCGCATCATGGCCCCACCTCGTGTCTCCAGTGTGGAGGCGCCCTGAAGATCACATCATGGCCCGACCTTGTGTCTCCAGTGTGGAGGCACCCTGAAGATCACATCATGGCGCGACCTCGTGTCTCCAGTATGGAGGCACCCTGAAGATCACATCGTGGCCCGACCTCGTGTCTCCAGTATGGTGGCGCCCTGAAGATCACATCGTGGCCCGACCTCGTGTCTCCAGTGTGAAGGCACCCTGAAGATCACATCATGGCGTGACCTCGTGTCTCCAGTGTGGAGGCACCCTGAAGATCACATCATGGCCCGACCTTGTGTCTCCAGTGTGGAGGCGCCCTGAAGATCACATCGTGGCCCGACCTCGTGTCTCCAGTGTGGAGGCGCCCTGAAGATCACATCATGGCCCGACCTCGTGTCTCCAGTGTGGAGGCGCCCTGAAGATCACATCATGGCCCGACCTTGTCTCCCCAGTGTGGAGGTACCCTGAAGATCACATCATGGCGCGACCTCGTGTCTCCAGTATGAAGGCGCCCTGAAGATCACATCATGGCCCGACCTCGTGTCTCCAGTGTGGAGGCACCCTGAAGATCACATCATGGCGCGACCTCGTGTCTCCAGTATGGAGGCGCCCTGAAGATCACATCGTGGCCCGACCTCGTGTCTCCAGTGTGGAGGCGCCCTGAAGATCACATCGTGGCCCGACCTCGTGTCTCCAGTGTGGAGGCGCCCTGAAGATCACATCATGGCGCGACCTCGTGTCTCCAATGTGGAGGCGCCCTGAAGATCACATCGTGGCCCGACCTCGTGTCTCCAGTGTGGAGGCGCCCTGAAGATCACATCGTGGCCCGACCTCGTGTCTCCAGTGTGGAGGCGCCCTGAAGATCACATCATGGCCCGACCTTGTGTCTCCAGTGTGGAGGCACCCTGAAGATCACATCATGGCGCGACCTCGTGTCTCCAGTGTGGAGGCACCCTGAAGATCACATCATGGCGCGACCTCGTGTCTCCAGTCTGGAAGCGCCCTGAAGATCACATCATTGCCCCACCTCGTGTCTCCAATGTGGAGGCGCCCTGACGATCGCATCATGGCCCCACCTCGTGTCTCCAGTGTGGAGGCGCCCTGAAGATCACATCATGGCCCGACCTTGTGTCTCCAGTGTGGAGGCACCCTGAAGATCACATCATGGCGCGACCTCGTGTCTCCAGTATGGAGGCACCCTGAAGATCACATCGTGGCCCGACCTCGTGTCTCCAGTATGGTGGCGCCCTGAAGATCACATCGTGGCCCGACCTCGTGTCTCCAGTGTGAAGGCACCCTGAAGATCACATCATGGCGTGACCTCGTGTCTCCAGTGTGGAGGCACCCTGAAGATCACATCATGGCCCGACCTCGTGTCTCCAGTGTGGAGGCACCCTGAAGATCACATCATGGCCCGACCTTGTGTCTCCAGTGTGGAGGCGCCCTGAAGATCACATCGTGGCCCGACCTCGTGTCTCCAGTGTGGAGGCGCCCTGAAGATCACATCATGGCCCGACCTTGTGTCTCCAGTGTGGAGGCGCCCTGAAGATCACATCATGGCCCGACCTTGTCTCCCCAGTGTGGAGGTACCCTGAAGATCACATCATGGCGCGACCTCGTGTCTCCAGTATGAAGGCGCCCTGAAGATCACATCATGGCGCGACCTCGTGTCTCCAGTGTGGAGGCACCCTGAAGATCACATCATGGCGCGACCTCGTGTCTCCAGTCTGGAAGCGCCCTGAAGATCACATCATTGCCCCACCTCGTGTCTCCAATGTGGAGGCGCCCTGACGATCGCATCATGGCCCCACCTCGTGTCTCCAGTGTGGAGGCGCCCTGAAGATCACATCATGGCCCGACCTTGTGTCTCCAGTGTGGAGGCACCCTGAAGATCACATCATGGCGCGACCTCGTGTCTCCAGTATGGAGGCACCCTGAAGATCACATCGTGGCCCGACCTCGTGTCTCCAGTATGGTGGCGCCCTGAAGATCACATCGTGGCCCGACCTCGTGTCTCCAGTGTGAAGGCACCCTGAAGATCACATCATGGCGTGACCTCGTGTCTCCAGTGTGGAGGCACCCTGAAGATCACATCATGGCCCGACCTCGTGTCTCCAGTGTGGAGGCACCCTGAAGATCACATCATGGCCCGACCTTGTGTCTCCAGTGTGGAGGCGCCCTGAAGATCACATCATGGCCCGACCTTGTGTCTCCAGTGTGGAGGCGCCCTGAAGATCACATCATGGCCCGACCTTGTCTCCCCAGTGTGGAGGTACCCTGAAGATCACATCATGGCGCGACCTCGTGTCTCCAGTATGAAGGCGCCCTGAAGATCACATCATGGCCCGACCTCGTGTCTCCAGTATGAAGGCGCCCTGAAGATCACATCATGGCCCGACCTCGTGTCTCCAGTGTGGAGGCACCCTGAAGATCACATCATGGCGCGACCTCGTGTCTCCAGTGTGGAGGCACCCTGAAGATTACATCATGGCCCGACCTCGTGTCTCCAGTGTGGAGGCACCCTGAAGATCACATCATGGCCCGACCTTGTGTCTCCAGTGTGGAGGCGCCCTGAAGATCACATCATGGCCCGACCTTGTGTCTCCAGTGTGGAGGCGCCCTGAAGATCACATCATGGCCCGACCTTGTCTCCCCAGTGTGGAGGTACCCTGAAGATCACATCATGGCGCGACCTCGTGTCTCCAGTATGAAGGCGCCCTGAAGATCACATCATGGCCCGACCTCGTGTCTCCAGTATGAAGGCGCCCTGAAGATCACATCATGGCCCGACCTCGTGTCTCCAGTGTGGAGGCACCCTGAAGATCACATCATGGCGCGACCTCGTGTCTCCAATGTGGAGGCGCCCTGACGATCACATCATGGCCCCACCTCGTGTCTCCAGTGTGGAGGCGCCCTGAAGATTACATTGTGGCCCTACCTCGTGTCTCCAATGTGGAGGCGCCCTGAAGATCACATCATGGCCCGACCTCGTGTCTCCAGTGTGGAGGCACCCTGAAGATCACATCATGGCGCGACCTCGTGTCTCCAGTCTGGAAGCGCCCTGAAGATCACATCATTGCCCCACCTCGTGTCTCCAATGTGGAGGCGCCCTGACGATCGCATCATGGCCCCACCTCGTGTCTCCAGTGTGGAGGCGCCCTGAAGATTACATCGTGGCCCCACCTCGTGTCGCCAATGTGGAGGGGCCTGAAGATCACATCATGGCTCAACATCGTGTCTCCAGTCTGGAGGCGCCCTGAAGATCACATCGTGGCCCCACCTCGTGTCTCCAATGTGGAGGCGCCCTGAAGATCACATCATGGCCCCACCTCGTGTCTCCAATGTGGAGGCGCCCTGAAGATTACATCATGGCTCAACATCGTGTCTCCAGTCTGGAGGCGCCCTGAAGATCACATCGTGCCCCACCTCGTGTCTCCAATGTGGAGGCGCCCTGAAGATCACATCATGGCCCCACCTCGTGTCTCCAATGTGGAGGCGCCCTGAAGATCACATCATGGCTCAACCTCGTGTCTCCAGTCTGGAGGCGCCCTGAAAATCACATCGTGGCTCCACCTCGTGTCTCCAATGTGGAGGCGCCCTAAAGATCACATCATGGCCCCACCTCG
Source organism: Eleutherodactylus coqui (assembly GCF_035609145.1). Classification (NCBI taxonomy): domain Eukaryota; kingdom Metazoa; phylum Chordata; class Amphibia; order Anura; family Eleutherodactylidae; genus Eleutherodactylus; species Eleutherodactylus coqui. The sequence continues at coordinate 19,277,982 of NC_089837.1, read as the reverse complement.
TGTCCCTAATGTGGAGGCGCCCTGACGATCACATCATGGCCCCACCTCGTGTCTCCAATGTGGAGGCGCCGAGACGATCACATCATGGCCCCACCTCGTGTCTCCAATGTGGAGGCGCCCTGACGATCACATCATGGCCCCACCTCGTGTCTCCAATGTGGAGGCGCCCTGACGATCACATCATGGCCCCACCTCGTGTCTCCAACGACCATAAGGGTGGATTCTCACACAGTAGATTTGCTGCATTACTCCATTCATCTTGCAGAAATCCATGTGCTGCCAGTGAGGCCGTGTACGAAAACGGAATGAACTTCACATGATGGAGAAATTTCTGCAGCTGATATATCCTTTACTAAGTAGTGAGACCCTCCTGGTGCAGGACTAGCCGGGGGTCACACTGCCAACCGCAGGTGGGGGGTGGGGTTCTCATGTAAGGGTGTGGAGAGTATCCGAGCATAGCGTGATCGAGGAAGAACAATAGGTGATGCCATGGATAGACGGAAACAAACAGTCACTGGAAGGGGTCAGAGGAGGATGTCAGGAATCCTTCCAACCAACAGGTGATGTAGTCAGGTAGTGTCCAACTAACGTGTCCGAACGCACAGCTCTCCGTTCCTCCGCACGGATGGTATAACAGCAGGCGGCCGGTTCCACCCCCGTTGTGTCTAAGAGAAACAAAGACTCCAGGGGGCAAAAGAGCGCAAAACTTGTATCATTGAGCAGCGGAACAACATCACCAGAAGGCTGGATCCATCTGAGCAGGTGATGTCCTCTCACTACAGCAGACGGATGACTTGTGGTTTGGCCTGTTGTCAGCCATCAACTCATAGGGTAGCTACCATCCACTAGGGGGCGATGGGGAGGATTATTCCATGCCACATTATGTAAATGGATTGTTAAAAATCTCAGTATAAGATCAATGACATCCGCCCGTCATGGTGAGATACTGCACTCCACCCAAGGGCGGCCAGGAGAGCACAAGCAGCAACTTGGAGGCAGGTTAAAGATTCCTCAAGCAGGAAGACCTGGTGCAAAAAGTTCTGGCCTGACGACATCTGTGGGAAAGAGGCGCGTCGTTCCACCTGTCCATCTATATACACTAAAGCCTAATGGTTGTACAGAGATCGCTCGCAGTAACTCAACCTGATCTATAAGGGGGTTTTGTAACACTATGAGCAAGAGCTTGGCGGCTTTTTCAGAAATATAAGATGTAACAGGTTGCATCTCATGAATAAAAGGATTTGCAGAGGCTGCAGCGATCTCTGTCCCCCACACTGCAACAAAGTTACTGCGAGCCCCAGAACAGGTATAGCCTAATGCACGCTGTATCTGGTCTGTATCACACCAACCCCAAAGTAGAGCGAGATCCAGATATTAACACACAGGGTGGACGCTTTCCCATAGGTGGTGCTGGGGAGGATTATTCCATGCCACGCTACATAAATAGAGAGTCAAAAAGGATTACAACATCAATTACATCAACAGTCAAGGGAAGATACCGTACCGGACGCGAGGGGCGGCTAGAGGGGCACAAGCCCAACTATTCCTCAAGCAGGAAGAACAGGTGTAATAAATCCGTGTATGACATCTACGGGAATGATCAGTCACTTCTACCATCGCACCTAAGTAAAGCTTAATGGTTGTATAACGATCGCTCTTAGGCCGGCATCACACGAGCGTAAGTGTTTTACGTGCATATCTGCACCATGGGCGTTGCATTTTGCACGTCGGTGTGTATTTTATTGCATTTTATGCGTGCAGAAAAAAAAAAACCCAAACCACACAAGCATACAAAACATACAAACATTGAGATTAATGAGGAATACTGTTTAGTTTAACTCTTTCCAATCCAATTTGTATCCTGGTTTTCCTAGGGGGCTTACTCTCTTTCTGCTGTTATAGAACGGCGCTATCTGCTGGCTAAAGCCAGTACTGCATAAGGTGACACGTTGGATAGGCTCCGACAGCAGAGAGGTTGGCAATATACAGTAAGAGAACCCCGATGGACGTCTACCAACAATGGAGCTGTGCAGCCTTAAATCATAATGTCTTCAGATGCCAGACAGTGGATTGGAAAGGGTTAATATGTGCCGCTTTCGTTTGCAATACGCACAAAAATGGAACAGGATGCGTATTTTGTATGTGTGCGCAAAATACGCTCATGTGAATAAACCCACTAAACCCCGTCGGTTCTAGGCACTGCTTTTGAATTGGCAGATTTTGACCGTGTAATATGCAGTGCGGATGGTTTGTGTGAATTAGTCCCCAGAAGGTCATCTTCACCCAATGAGGGACTCTTATAGACGATCAGGAAGATGAGACAACTGGTTGCCTCGCACGGATGAGATTTTTTGTACTTGCCATAAAATCTTTTTCTCGTCTCGTTCATTGGGGAGACGGACATTAAGCAGTAAGTGTTGGATCCCCCTACTAGCTATACCCCTCCGGCAGGCGCCAAGCTCCCCCTACTAGCTATACCCCACCCCACCCCTCCGGCAGGCGCCAAGCTCCCCCTGCTAGCTATACCCCACCCCACCCCTCCGGCAGGCACCAAGCTCCCCCTGCTAGCTATACCCCATCCCTCCGGCAGGCACCAAGCTCCCCCTACTAGCTATACCCCTCCGGCAGGCACCAAGCTCCCCCTACTAGCTATACCCCTCCGGCAGGCGCCAAGCTCCCCCTACTAGCTATACCCCTCCGGCAGGCGCCAAGCTCCCCCTACTAGCTATACCCCACCCCTCCGGCAGGCGCCAAGCTCCCCCTACTAGCTATACCCCACCCCTCCGGCAGGCGCCAAGCTCCCCCTACTAGCTATACCCCACCCCTCCGGCAGGCGCCAAGCTCCCCCTACTAGCTATACCCCACCCCTCCGGCAGGCGCCAAGCTCCCCCTACTAGCTATACCCCATCCCTCCGGCAGGCGCCAAGCTCCCCCTACTAGCTATACCCCTCCGGCGGGCACCAAGCTCCCCCTACTAGCTATACCCCTCCTGCGGGCACCAAGCTCCCCCTACTAGCTATACCCCTCTTGCGGGCACCAAGCTCCCCCTACTAGCTATACCCCTCTTGCGGGCACCAAGCTCCCCCTACTAGCTATACCCCTCTTGCGGGCACCAAGCTCCCCCTACTAGCTATACCCCTCTTGCAGGCACCAAGCTCCCCCTACTAGCTATACCCCACCCCTCCGGCAGGCGCCAAGCTCCCCCTACTAGCTATACCCCACCCCTCCGGCAGGCGCCAAGCTCCCCCTACTAGCTATACCCCACCCCTCCGGCAGGCGCCAAGCTCCCCCTACTAGCTATACCCCACCCCTCCGGCAGGCGCCAAGCTCCCCCTACTAGCTATACCCCACCCCTCCGGCAGGCGCCAAGCTCCCCCTACTAGCTATACCCCATCCCTCCGGCAGGCGCCAAGCTCCCCCTACTAGCTATACCCCTCCGGCGGGCACCAAGCTCCCCCTACTAGCTATACCCCTCCTGCGGGCACCAAGCTCCCCCTACTAGCTATACCCCTCTTGCGGGCACCAAGCTCCCCCTACTAGCTATACCCCTCTTGCGGGCACCAAGCTCCCCCTACTAGCTATACCCCTCTTGCGGGCACCAAGCTCCCCCTACTAGCTATACCCCTCTTGCAGGCACCAAGCTCCCCCTACTAGCTATACCCCTCTTGCAGGCACCAAGCTCCCCCTACTAGCTATACCCCTCTTGCAGGCACCAAGCTCCCCCTACTAGCTATACCCCTCCGGCAGGCGCCAAGCTCCCCCTACTAGCTATACCCCTCCGGCAGGCGCCAAGCTCCCCCTACTAGCTATACCCCTCCGGCAGGCGCCAAGCTCCCCCTACTAGCTATACCCCTCCGGCAGGCGCCAAGCTCCCCCTACTAGCTATACCCCTCCGGCAGGCGCCAAGCTCCCCCTACTAGCTATACCCCTCCGGCAGGCGCCAAGCTCCCCCTACTAGCTATACCCCTCCGGCAGGCGCCAAGCTCCCCCTACTAGCTATACCCCTCCGGCAGGCGCCAAGCTCCCCCTACTAGCTATACCCCTCCGGCAGGCGCCAAGCTCCCCCTACTAGCTATACCCCTCCGGCAGGCGCCAAGCTCCCCCTACTAGCTATACCCCTCCGGCAGGCGCCAAGCTCCCCCTACTAGCTATACCCCTCCGGCAGGCGCCAAGCTCCCCCTACTAGCTATACCCCTCCGGCAGGCACGAAGCTCTCCCTACTAGCTATACCCCTCCGGCAGGCGCCAAGCTCCCCCTACTAGCTATACCCCTCCGGCAGGCACGAAGCTCCCCCTACTAGCTATACCCCTCCGGCAGGCGCCAAGCTCCCCCTACTAGCTATACCCCTCCGGCAGGCACGAAGCTCCCCCTACTAGCTATACCCCTCCAGCAGGGGCCAAGCTCCCCCTACTAGCTATACCCCTCCAGCAGGGGCCAAGCTCCCCCTACTAGCTATACCCCTCCGGCAGGCGCCAAGCTCCCCCTACTAGCTATACCCCTCCGGCAGGCACGAAGCTCCCCCTACTAGCTATACCCCTCCAGCAGGGGCCAAGCTCCCCCTACTAGCTTTACCCCTCCGGCAGGGACCACGTTCCCCAATCAACAAGACAACACATAGTGCAGCAAGTACAAAAATCTAGTTTTCTTGTCTGTCATTGGGGAACACCGCTTGTACCACGGGACGTTCTAGAGCAGCACCCAGGGGTGGGAAAAATGTAAGACGACATGCGGCCAGTTATATGGCTGTCGGCAAAGTGCACCCACCAAGAGAGGCAGAAGAGGATGCCAAAGTGTGAACCTGATAACACTTTGTAAAGAGGTCTACATGGCTGCTTTGCAGGTCTGAAGGGTGAAAGCACGTTATGAGCTGCCAAAGAGGTGCCCACAGAGTCGAATGTGCAGTAATGCAGAATGAAGGATCCCTGCCCTTCGCATGGTGTGCGTCTATCATGGTTGACCTGATCCAGCATGAAATGATCACCTTGGATCACAGAGTCGGTGAAAGGAGGTGTCGGTCACTAAAAACAGCACCTTGTATGTCAAAAGGCCAGCCGGGATGCCTCACGTAGGTTTACGATTGAAGTTTCTTCAATGATAGCAGAACACCAAAACTTATTGTATTGAAAACCGGGCCCAGAAATTCCAGACACTGAGAAGGGAAGAGAGAGGACTTGGGGTTGTGGATAATCCATCCGAAACGAGAGTCTAGCGCGATGTGGAGACTCTCCAGAGGAGGAAGGTCCCTTCATTAAGAGGGCATTGAGATAGGGGATCATGATAGTCTCCTGGAGTGTAGAATGGCTGCACTGCTGCCCAGACTTTTGTGAACACCCATGGAGCCATGGCCACCCTGGAAGAGAGCCACATACTGGTAGCGTTCCTACCGAAGTGTAAAGCACAAAACCTGTTGATGTGCTCTGTAGACAGGTACATGCAGGAAGGTGTCCTTGATGTTGATGGGACTCCATGTGGAAATACTGGACTTTCACATATTGCTTCAGTTTCTTCAAGGCTAGAACAGGGCGGGCCGACCCATCCTTCTTAAGAACGAGGAAAAGGTTTGAATAAAACCTGGTGAAAGACACTCCACGAGTTGAAGCGGGATCATTACAGCCTGGCCGATGAGCTGGCATATTGCTTGATCCAAAATCGTTGAACCGTGAAGGACACATCGGAAGTCTAGAGCTGAAGAAATGGTCTGGAGGGTTATTGACAAACTAAGGCATCCCCTGAAGAGAGGATTTCCTGAAATTAGGCGTCAGACGTAGGAAAACCAGAGGAAGCGAATAACCAGAGAGAATGCTGCTTGGCCCCACTCAGAAGTAGCTCTGTTGACCCAAGTAGATGCAAAGAGGTCGTAGGGCCGAACCGGTCGCCGTTTTGGCCAGCCATTCTTCCTTATTACAGGCATCTTCAAAAGGAACAGGCGTCTGCCGTAGGTAGTGATGAGTTTTGCTAAGCGTGACACTGGAGGGTTTACCGATTGAGTGGTCCATTTTTTATGGAGCCCTCCGGAAAGTAGTAAATGTCTAAGCACTTCGGTTTAGTGAAACGCTTGTCACGGAGATTCTCTGCCCTGGTCAGGATGTCTTCAAATTCCTTGTGGGAAGTCAGGACCTTCAGGGGACCGTCTTGGATGTTTTAAAGTGACTTCCCTCGTAAATGCTCTTGCACCAGATCTTATACCTGCAGGATGCCCTGCAGTTATCAAACCAACTAATGCGGATAGTTTGGAGGATTGTTTCTCATCCAGATGTGAATTAGAGGGAGACTCGAACCCCTTGTCTTCTGGGTGAAGGTCGTTCCTGGGGGAAAGCTCAGAAGCACATCCCAGTAGAACACCATGAGACTGGAGGATCAAAAGGATTGGTGCAAGTTAGAAAGTCTAGATCCTTACTTCCTCGCCCCTCCTATGGAAGAACCAGGAAGCGAGTCTTATCTGTCAGACGCGACGGGAAACGGGTGATGGGTAGTCCTATCCAGTATATCAATGATGGTCTCAGTTGCTTTAGTAAGGTCCACGACTGCCCATTCTGGTTCAGCAGCTGAAAGCAGTCAGATCACTGGGAGTTTGTGTCAATGGGAGGCAATCAGCATAGGGCGGTTCGACTGCCCACATGAAGTTTTGGTATGACAGCGAGGGCATGCACAATGCGAGGCTCTGGCTGCAGCCTGTCTGGAGCATTCTGGCCTGGGGTCAGACATGGTGCCCGGGTCTAATTCACTTGCTGCAGACGTGGCACAAGTAAAAGGAGCCATGTAGAGCTTGCCCTATCCTTCAGTGGTCGCCCAAGTAAATCACTGCTGTGAGAAGTACCACCACAGGTCACAGCCAAAAAGAGAGAAGATGTGATTATCAGGAGGAAAGTAGACCCGAGGGTGGGCTTTAGCCCTGAGAAGCGTGGTAACCAATGGGAGTACAGGAGAAAGGCACCCAGAGCAGCGATTTAAGGATTCTCCAAGAAGTACCTCCTCCCTGTAGGGGCACCCTGATAGGATGAAGAGAGCCAGTGAGCCCATCCCTGTACGTGTAGGCCCCTAAGGTCCTTGTAATATCATAGTCTGCATTGTAGCAGGGGCCCTAGCAGGAGAAGTGGGTGGACCCCTATCTAGGGGCATGAGAAGTGAGGAGGGGGAGAATACTTGTAGTGGAATATACTCACCCCTCTATAGACTCCTGTACTCCAGCGCTCACCTACCCTTTGTGGAGGGAGTGCTCTCAGAGGGGGCACACCATGGCTGGCAGGTCATGGTCAAACTGGTGTTAGACCGTAACTTTTTTTCATCTGAGGGTCAGACATACAACAGGGTGGTTGACTCCATGCCATTAGCCCTCCTCATGGAGTACCAGTCTAGTGCCTGCCCTGTTTTTTCAAGCGTAGTGGTAGAAAGAGGACCGAAGACCGGTAATGGGTTGGTCTGCCTCCTACAGACACCAAGCTAAAACTGATATCTTGGTGCCTGCAGATACAATGCTAATGCTCAGCAGAGTGAAATCTAGATATTTCCATGTAGGGTTGCTTCCTCCCAATAGGTGGCGCTATGGAGGATTATTCCATGGCATATTATATGAATGGATTACTAAAAATCTAATTACGAAAATCAATAACATCCGACCGTCAAGGTAAGATACCGCACCGGACCCAAGGGCAGCTAGAGGATCAAACAGCAGCTTGGAGGCAGCTCAAAGATTCCTTAAGCAGGAAGAACAAGTGCAATAAACCCTGGCGTGATATCTATGGGAAATGAGCGGTTAGTGCTACCTGTCCTGCCTTTTCCGAATGCATCTAAATAAAGCTTAATGGTTGTCTAACGATCGCTCCTGTAAATCATCCTGACCCAACATGGGGATTTCTAGGACACCATTATGAATATCATGCTTGGCAGTCGCATCAGATGAATAAAGAGATTTGCAGAGGCTGCAGCGAGCCCCTTCCTCATGACTGCACCAAAACTGTGATCCCTGAAACAGGTGAAGCCTCATTCACACACCGTATATCATCTGTATATCACAATGTGGACACGCAGCGAGGTCCCCCACTATAGGCCCACAATGCCGTTCTATCGTTTCCATACTATTAACTGACCATAGAAGTATAAAATACCCGGAGGAGAGCGCCAACCTCTGAAAAACGTTTATTGATGGACGTCCACATGACACGGAATGAATGCGCTGCTGCAGCGCCGTCTCCTCACCCACAGGGGACATTAAGAGTTAAAGTCTCAGTGTTAAGTGCAACAAAATTAAACTCTTCATTAAAGCGTCAACGTGGCAAGAACGCCGCAGTGCCCGCGAGACAATCTTAGATCTAAGGCACGTATGGCGCACAAGACGGTTACAAGCCTCCGCTGCATCTTCCATACATTCACCGGTCTTACAGCTGCTCAGACGTGAGGACGGCTCCACTACGAGGGCAGGGCTGGGGTTAATGGTGGAACTTCTTGCTGGCGTCCTTGGCGTGGTCGAGCAGCAGCTGGCAGGGGGTGAAGTGGCTCCCGTAGACATTCTCGTACTTCCTCATCTTCTCCACGATGCGATTCGCCCCAAAGGCGTCTGTGTATCTGAAGGGACCTAAGAGAAGAGTCCAGACAACAGACATTAGAAACATCATCGCTTTTCAAGATCTCTGCTTGCTGTCAGTAAATAGGAATATTCCTGTATACATCCAGGTTGATATAACTCGGTCCTGCGCACACAGCCGAGGACGGCAGCCAATTGTATGAGCTACACACAGCAGCACAAGTTTCAGATCCTCAGGGTTCGTTACAATGTATCAGAGCAGATAAGGACTCTGACGTCATTTGGCTTACATAGAACAGACCCCCCCCACTAACATGTCTAACAAGACGCACCAAATATCGTTTAGCAGCATTTATGTCTATACATGAAGTCTCCGCCCCCCATGTGTAATACTTTAACCCTTTGTGAAACCTATATTAGGGCTAACGCAGAATTTGCTGAATTGTGTCTCATCGTGAGCCGGCTGGCCGCTCCGCAGAGTCGTGTGATCTCCCACTCACCTCCGAGGCACGGTGGGAAGCCAAGACCAAACACCGCCCCTATGTCTCCCTCCACCGGGTTACTGAGGATCCCTTCCTGCAGGCACAGGATGGCCTCATTCACGAAGCGCGTGACCACACGCATCTGGACGTCCTCGTCGGAAGAGCTGTGGACCCAGAGAGAGAAAAATGACTGACCGTCCAAGCAGGGAGCAGGCAGGGCCAATGGTGAAAATCTGCCAGGCAGCTTGTAAGACTTGGCGCTTGAAGAAGGCATCAGGTATACTCTAGAGGGCAGCACCCACTACCGTGTTTACCCACTAATAAGCCCTACCCTAATTTTCATGGTGGAGTGGGTTTGAACTATAAGCCATTCCCCAAAATAAGCCCTAGCTACACTAGAGATGGGTATAAAAGCAACACTCAACTAGTCGGCAGCGTCTGGGTCTTTCGCGCTGGTCTCCGGCAGTCTGCGATGTCCTCCGTGCTGACAGCATTCTCTCCTGGTGAAGGGGCTTTGAATACCCTGCTTCCAGTAAGCAAGTGCTGTTACTAGATCACGAGCAGCGTGGATCAGCCAATCAGCCAGTGAATGACATCACCAAATGGCTGTGATTGGTTTATCAAGCGCTGGCTCCGATTGGCTGAGCAACGGCACTCGTGATTCACTCACAGCAGTCACTTGCCGGATGTGGGGTATTCAAAGCCCCGTCACCAGGAAGAGAATGCTGTCAGCGCAGAGGACACTGCAGCCTGCTGCAACGCTGGAGACCAGCGCGAGGGACCCAGACGCCGTCAGCTAGGTGAGTATAAGACACCCCCTGAAAGTAAGACATTCCCTGTTTTGGGGCAAATAACTTTATATAAAACAAGATCTTATTTTCAGGGAAACCGTAGTAGCAAGCGTCAAATTCCTGTTAACCCCATAATGACATGCCATTGCCCACCCACCCATTTAGTTTTTTGGGGTGGGGAGTGTTGGTCTTCCAGTGGTCCTCTGTAATGTACCGCTTAATGGACTGAAGGGCTTTTAAGAATATCTAAATGTAACGAAACTGAAGAGTAAAAAACGCAATTCAGTAATTTTTGGGGCAGGGAGCGTCTTGTTTTTACAGCGTACACCATGCGAGCGCCGATGTGAAGGCGTTACTCTGCGGGTCGGCAGGACCACGAGCGCCGATGTGAAGGCGTTACTCTGCGGGTCGGCAGGGCCACGAATATCATGTATATCTGATGCATCAGCTTTTATTGTACTTTAAGATTTTTTTTTTTAGAAGGAGATTTTTTGTTCTTCCGCTATAAACCTTTTCTTGTCGGCAGAGTTGTGCGCGGCTCGTTATGTTGCGCGGCTCGTTATGTTGCACGGTGCGGAATAAATCAATGGGTTACGGTGACAGATCGGCCCTCTGCAGACGCACCCATACCAAATAGGTTTGTGATTAGAAATAAGGAAAGGTCTTTTTTTTAGGATACAAAAAAAACAAAGAAAGAAAAAAAAAAAATGCATCAGTGCAGAGCGCATCCGCGGCATGCTGCTGGTGTGCCGAACACATCCGCCGGGCTGAAGAAAGAAGATCCGGCCGCGACGGAGGGCAGAGCCTGGACAGGTGAGTAATTCTTATTTTCAGGCCTCATGTCCGCGGGAAAGGAGGGACCCGCTGCGGGATTCTGCATGGAGAATCCGCAGCAGGCCTGATTTTCCCGTGGCCATAAGGCCTTATACTTCTCACAGCTGAGGGTTTGTTACATGTGTATCAGCACCACCAGTCATGATGTCTGTTACCATGTAATCCGTGCAGGTGACACACATCAGTCTGGTGTCCGCAGCGGCGCCACGGAGAATCAGACAAGGGGGTTCGTTTTTGGTATAGTAAAAACGGACCATTTTTAATGCCTGGGATTTTTTAGCGCTGGCAGACGGGAGGGGGAGGGGCAGCACGCCGTGTGAACAATCCCTTACAGGTGACGACCACTTACACGTCGGGAGGGGGAGGGGCAGCACGCCGATGTGAAGGGTCACCGTGTGAACAATCCCTTACAGGCGAGGACCACTTACACGTCGGCTCTGGCCGACAGCTTGTACTTCTCCAGGATCTCCTCGGCCCCGGAGTTCACCGCTCTCTCCTTCACCCCCTGCTGATACACGTAGAAGCCTTTTCCAGATTTGCGTCCTGAAAGGGAAGGAGGAGAGAAAAATTTACGTTTCCAGAGATTCTCAGCAGGGGCAAAAAAACCACAAGCCAAGAACTAAATGTGTTTCTGCGTAGGGGCCCTGCGGTACCTGGAGCCCCTTACCACATGTATACTGATGTCATGGGGTGGGAGCAGCAGGTACCGCTCCATACAAGGGGGGGTGCCGGCTGTCTGTCACAGCTGCCATCAGTCTGAATGCTGATCGCTGCCGTTAACTCTATAAGTGCCACTATCATTTCAGGCAGTGGCACCTAATAGTTTGGATTTCTGGGTCTTTGTTTTTTCATCTTTTTTTTGAACGGCAGGAGAGGAAGAAAATAAAATAAAACAAAGAACAAGGTTTTAGGTTTTTTTAGCTCCAAAACCAGAACAGAGGCACAGAAGTCAGCAGGGCGAGTGTGAGCCCCAAGTGCTGCACAGACTACCGAACAGCCATAAAGAGGACAACTGAGATCAAAGGAGCCTCTCAATTCTGTCCGATTTAAACCTTTGATTGCCTCAGTGACCCGATCAAAGGGGATTCCCTTTTTCAAATCACCCCAGGGCCTGGGGAACCTCTGAAGTCCTCACTGGGACCTACAAAGCACCTTCGGGCTGACTAGTTTACAGGTACCCCTAACCACATCACAGTTGGAGTCGGGTCCCTTATAACAGCAGACCTTAACCAGCCACTTACCCAGGTATCCCTTCTGCACCATGGCTTTGAGAAAGTCGACGTTGCCACCTCCAAATCGCTCTCCGAAAGCCTTACCCAGGTCCTCTGCCACATGGGCAGCCACATCAATGCCCACCTCATCAGCCAACGTGGAGGCGCCAACTGGAAAGCCAAAGCCAGTGGTGAGGGCATCCAGCTTCTTAGGCGCTACACCTTCCTAAAAGACAGAGAGACCCCGCTGATACACCGCTCATACCTCCCAGAGAACAACATATCCATGTTACTTACCTGCAAGACACGCACAACCTCCGCCATCATAGGAGCCAGGCACCGGGTGGTATAAAATCCAGGCCCGTCCTGAAAGAAAGCAGGAGCAAAGTCATCTCTAGATTGTGATTAGGAGTAGAATACAATCCTCCACAGACATGTGTGTGCCCTCTATGGTCTCAGGGCTCTGGAGCTGCACTCACTATTCTGCTGGTGGAGTCACTGTGTACATACATTACTTATCCTGTACTGATCCTGAGTTACATCCTGTATTATACTCCAGAGCTGCACTCACTATTCTGCTGGTGGAGTCACTGTGTACATACATTATTAATCCTGTACTGCTCCTGAGTTACATCCTGTATTATACTCCAGAGCTGCACTCACTATTCTGCTGGTGGAGTCACTGTGTACATACATTATTAATCCTGTACTGCTCCTGAGTTACATCTTGTATTATACTGCAGAGCTGCACTCACTATTCTGCTGGTGGAGTCACTGTGTACATACATTACTTATCCTGTACTGACCCTGAGTTACAGCCTGTATTATACTCCAGAGCTGCACTCACTATTCTGCTGGTGGAGTCACTGTGTACATACATTACTTATCCTGTACTGATCCTGAGTTACATCCTGTATTATACGCCAGAGCTGCACTCACTATTCTGCTGGTGGAGTCACTGTGTACATACATTACTTATCCTGTACTGATCCTGAGTTACAGCCTGTATTATACCCCAGAGCTGCACTCACTATTCTGCTGGTGGAGTCACTGTGCGCACACATTACTTATTCTGTACTGCTCCTGAGTTACATCCTGTATTATACTCCAGAGCGGCACTCACTATTCTGCTGCTGGAGGAGTCACTGTGTACATACATTACTTATCCTATGCTGATCCTGAGTTACATCCTGTATTATACCCCAGAGATGCACTCACTATTCTGCTGGTGGAGTCACTGTGTACATACATTACTTATCCTGTACTGCTCCTGAGTTACATCCTGTATTATACTCCAGAGCTGCACTCACTATTCTGCTGGTGGAGTCACTGTGTACATACATTACTTATCCTGTACTGACCCTGAGTTACATCCTGTATTATACTCCAGAGCTGCACTCACTGTACCATTATGGGATCGGTAGGGATTGATGGACAGGCGCCTCTGAGATACCTGTACAGTCACTGGAGGACAGTGATGGCTTCTCACCTACCTTGACCACAATGATGACCTTGCCCTGCTTCAGCCCCACAGCTACGGCTGAGGCGGCCGTGTCCTGGGATGTCTTATCGGTAGTGATGATTTCCAACAGCTGCATCCGATCCACGGGGGAGAAGTAGTGCATTCCTACAACCTGACAGGAGAGGATAAGAGTCACACATCGTACCCGCAGGCTGTCGGGACATGCTCAAGAGCCACAATGTTGTTGAGTCTGTACAACTACTCTACATAGCTGGCTGTGCTGCTGCTCCCAACAGAAATCTCACTGCAGACTGCGCTGTCATGTCTAATACTGAGGACAGGGAAGGCAACAACAGCAAGGAGGGAGGGCCGCACGCAGCAGCAGAGCGCGCTAACCGGAGGGGAAGGAGGCAGACAGCAGCAGAGCGCGCTAACCGGAGGGGAAGGAGGCAGACAGCAGCAGAGCGCGCTAACCGGAGGGGAAGGAGGCAGACAGCAGCAGAGCGCGCTAACCGGAGGGGAAGGAGGCAGACAGCAGCAGAGCGCGCTAACCGGAGGGGAAGGAGGCAGACAGCAGCAGAGCGCGCTAACCGGAGGGGAAGGAGGCAGACAGCAGCAGAGCGCGCTAACCGGAGGGGAAGGAGGCAGACAGCAGCAGAGCGCGCTAACCGGAGGGGAAGGAGGGAGGGAGCACACAGCATAGCGCACCTAAACGAAGGGGAAGGAGGGCGCACACAGCATAGCGCGCTAACCAGAGGGGAGGAAGGGAGCACACAGCAGAGCGCGCTAACCAGAGGGGAGGAAGGGAGCACACAGCAGAGCGCGCTAACCAGAGGGGAGGAAGGGAGCACACAGCAGAGCGCGCTAACCAGAGGGGAGGGAGGGAGGCCGCACACAGCAGAGCGCGCTAACCAGAGGGGAAGGAGGGAGGGCGCACACAGCATAGCGCGCTAACCAGAGGGGAAGGAGGGAGGGCGCACACAGCATAGCGCGCTAACCAGAGGGGAGGGAGGCCGCACACAGCAGAGCGCGCTAACCAGAGGGGAGGGAGGCCGCACACAGCAGAGCGCGCTAACTGGAGGGGAAGGAGGCTGCACACAGCAGAGCGCGCGCTAACAGGAGGGGAGGGAGGGAGGCCGCACACAGCAGAGCGTGCTAACAGGTGGGGAAGGAGGGAGGGAGGCCGCACACAGCAGAGCGCGCTAACAGGTGGGGAAGGAGGGAGGGAGGCCGCACACAGCAGAGCGTGCTAACAGGTGGGGAAGGAGGGAGAGAGGCCGCACACAGCAGAGCGTGCTAACAGGTGGGGAAGGAGGGGAAAGAGGCCGCACACAGCAGAGCGCGCGCTAACCGGAGGGGAAGGAGGCCGCACACAGCAGAGCGCGCTAACAGGTGGGGAAGGAGGGAGAGAGGCCGCACACAGCAGAGGAAGCCATTAGAAAAAGAGAAACCCCAAAACTCAAGGGCAACGAGAAAAGGCTTCCACATGACTGGGAGGTCACCGTTGTCCCAGAATTCCCCTCTACACACCATTTATTATACCCTGCTGGGATTAGTACAGGAGGGATTCTCTGCACCCCCACATGCATCCTGCAGTCCTGTAGGGGGCGCTCACTGATAGCTGTGATCAGATACAGCAGGAGGTGCTCTAATAAGGGATCCCAGAATGTTATTAGAAACCCAACAAGGTCATCATGCCAAGGCAGAAACCAGCCAGGAGCCCTCATGGAGGGGCGCACAACTACTCACCTTGTCCGGCCGCTTACTGACTGCTGCAATCTGACCGATCGGGAGTGCGGACGTGTTACTGGCAAATATACAGTGTGGGGGGGTGACCTGGAAGAGAAGTGCCATATCAGTGCGACCGTACTGCCGTAACGGGGAAGCAGAGCCGTATCAGGGTGACAGTACATTTGCACCGGTGAAGCAGAGCCGGATCAGCGCGACAGTATAAGGTATTGGGGCGACACTCACCGCTTCCACCTCTTGTAGTACTTTGTGTTTGATCTTGATGTCCTCGAACACGGCCTCTATCACCATGTCAGCGCTCTCAAACCTTCGGTAGTCCAGCTGCCCCGTCAGGTTACTCATGATGCTGTCCCGCTCAAACGAGGTAACGCTCCTCTTCTTCACCTTGTCATTGAGGCTGCAGGGGGAGACGAGAGTCACCAACACACCCAACACAGAGCTGTACATCTCACAGCTGAGGGTTCGTTACAACAGCACACACCTCTCCTGCATGCCCGGAGTGCAGGTTGTCTAGATGTACAGACTGCGTACAAGTGTGACAACCCCTCAGCTGTGAGAAGTCTTGGTCTGAACTATTGATGATCTATCCTCTGCTAGGTCTAGAGTTGGTTGGTAGCAGTTCGCTATTTCACGTCCCCCCCGGCGATCAGCAGTGTGTACAAGGCAGGCGCCGGCGGACACACATGGCAGCGGCCTGGGGCTCTATTTAATCTAACGGGGTAAACTCATTAAAACCTTGTGATCGTCTCGACTGTCTGATGACACACTCACTGACAGCAAGCAGAGGACTGTAGTGCAGCATGGAACACTTGTTTTGGAAGAGAGCAGCCATGTTTTCCGAATCCTGAACATCCCCTTTAAGGCCGGGGATTCCTCTTCCTCCTTTACTTGCATAAAGCCGACAGGCAATAGGGAAGCCCTCAGAAGAAATAGTCGTCATGTAAAAGGACTTCCTAGAAGGTCCAACCCGGACAGAGTAGCGGCCTTACCATAGGTGGCGCTGCAGAGGCATTATACCTTCTCCTATTTGCATACCACATTTCCCAGGTCGCACTGCATGGCCTATAAGTCTCCCAATGACTTAGTGCTCTCCACAAGGAGAACCAGTACCTCATCCCCGAGTGCCCGGCCCACCCTACACCAGAGGCTGCCATCCTCACCCTTTGAACACTTGCTGCTGTCCTCGGCCCAGACCTTCCACAGTCGTGTCCTTCAGAATGGTCTTGATACCTTTATCTACAGAGACCTGAGCAATTCCGGCCCCCATCAGCCCCGCGCCGAGGATGGCCAGGTTCCTGCAAACAGAAGAGGGGGGTAAATGCCAAGGCGAGAGCAGACAATATGCTGGGTGGGAGGTGCCAGCTGCAGACTGATACAGGATGCGGGGCGGGAGGGGGCATGGCGGAGCTACTGGGGCACAGAACATCTCATGGCGTTAATGGCGGAGCAGGAGGAGGAGTTACTGGGAGGAAGTGAAGGCATGGATGTTCGCGCACTCCCTCGATTCGTGGTCACTCACTTGACTTCTTTCTGAGGAGTCCCGAACTTGTTCTTCTTGCACTGGACCTGCCCGTGGTAGAGGCCGATGAGCGCTTTGGACTCGCTGGTCATGGCCAGTTCACCGAACCTCTGTGAGGAAGGAGGAGGAGCCAACGATGAGGAAGGAGGAGCCAACGATATAAGTAATGATTTATCACTTGCGGTATAACGAGGAGATCTGCAACCCAACAGACTTTGTGGCAAAAGCTGCTTTGTGCTACATTCCTCATCATTGTTAAATGGTCAAGAAACTTCTACTTAGTGTCAAGAGGGGTACGAGGGGGGGCAGGGAACTCCCACCGCACGCCACGTTTACTATACCCGAAATCTAGGTCACCTGCTAGCTGGCGTAAGTTCCACACTGAGGCGCCTGAAGGCGGGCGAAGCCTAGCAAAGGCCTCATAATACATTTGTCTGATTACTCGGTGCGGCATGTGAAGCTCTGGGCAGGTAAGCCTCCCCACTTTATGCTGCATATAGTGTTAGATCTCTGCTTGCTGTCAGTCACACCCCGACAATCTTACAGTCTCGCTGCAGCGCATCCAGTGAGCTACACACATCAGCAGCACACGTCAGACCCGGACAGGCTGCAGAGACCCCCACCGGCCCGGGGAAGAGTAACAGCCTTGCGCTGCTCACCGATACACTGCAACAAACCGCAGCTGTGACAACACCGCTTTTTTTATTTTCTGGATGCAAAATGGTCCTATTCACCGACAGCTAACAGAGATCTTGAAGACGGAAGAACTGAAATCAAGTCTTAGAAAGTTGCAGAACCTTTCACTATATGCCAATTATTAAGCTGAGCAAAAAGCTAACTTTCTACACTTATTACACCTCAGTTTTGAGAGAAAGGGGTGCTGTAAATGGTGAGGGGATGTAAGCGGGGTCCAGCGAGCGGCACCAACGTGGATCAGGCCTCACGCGCCATTTTCACCCCTAAATGCATGCATGCCACTACAGACGGATGTATCGGGGGAAGAAAATTAAGAAGCACATTTTTGGGCTCCCTGTAACATCTTCCCCCCCAACGGGGCCAAATGTTGGCGCTTCCCCTTACAGATGGTGCCATGCTGCCACTCACATACCAGAGACTCGTCCAAGTACCCGGCCTCGGAGCCCTGCTCCCGCCCGGTCTTCACCACCTGTCAGGAGACACCAAGACAACAGGTCAGCTAGTATAACCCAACGCCCGGCAGCCTCCCAGAAAGCTCCGGCGGCCTCGTACCTGGATGATCTTCAGGGGTGCGGGGTACAGGCCCTTCGTCTGCTTCCTCACCCGCTTCTCCACCATCTCGTAGATCCTCTGCCTCACGAAGGCGATGGACATGACATAGTCAGTGATCTCTGAGAGCGTAAGGAGACAAGAGGTGAGAGGAGGAACCGGTGGTGGGGGCCAGCAGTCAAACCCAACGCTCAAGATCAGAGATCACTGAAGGGTTAATGGCCAGGATCGGTTGAGTGAATTTAACTAGCTTGATCCCCGAAGACCTCTCTGCCATGTATGGGTGGTATGGTTGCCATGGCAGCCTGTATTCGAGGCTCCCAGGTAGCTCTGGATATCAGGCTGTAGTGGGCTTAAAGGTGTTGTGGCACTACTGCAGAGGATAGAAGATAAACTCCAAAAACAGAGGGGGTCCAACTGCTGGGACCACCATGGAGCTCAAAGACAGGGCACTGGCGTCACCCAAGGTGTAGGCAGCAGCCGCCACACATGGACACTGCCACTCCATTCACTTCAATAGGACTGCCATGTGCAACCACTGCTGCCCACGCTTGGGGACACGTGTGGCCTGTTCTTCTGGGACCCCCACTGGTCCTATGTTGTGGCCCCTTTATTGGTAGTGCTGCGTGCGTACAAGTCTGATCTACGGAGACATCGCATTAATTACTCTGTATAGCAAACGATGTAACAAAAAAAACAAAAACTGAACACCGAAATTGCACCACATCGCCCATCCCCGAGGGAGAAAATGAGCAAGAAGTGATCAAGTGCCCCCCAAATGTTATCAACAGGAACTAAATCCTGTAAAAGAAGCTTCAGCGCCCCAGGAATAGAGAAAAACCAAAACCGTTATGGGGCTCAGGTCAGTTTCACTGCACCGTTAGGGCTTATTCAGACGACCGTACATGGGACGGGGATTCACACCTCTCTGCAGGGGGAGGAGGCTGGAAGAGCCGGGAGCAGAGCAATGAGCTCCCGCCCCCTCTCCGCCACTCTGCGCTATTTGCAATGGGAGGGGCGGGACAGGGGCAGAGCCAAGTCCTGGTACTTATCTCCGCCCCCTCTCCGGCAGAGGGGGCATGAGCTCAGAGCACTGCTCCCGGCTCTTCCAGCCTCCTTCCCCTGCAGAGGGAGACGCCGTATATCAGCCGGGCGTGAATACCTGTCCGACATACGGTCGTGTGAATAAGCCCTTAAACACCATCATGTCATCAGGGAGTTTGTTTTAGATTTTTACTGTAATTGACATTAATATCAGTGATTTAAAATCCCCGCCTGCTGGAAGGGCTGCGTCTGATTGGTCGAGTGCTCAACCATTCCATGAATTCAATGAATGGCAGAGCGCTGCCTGTGATTGGCTGAGCACTTAGCCAATCAGACGCAGCCCTTTCAGCAGGCGGGGATTTTAAACCTCCACCTGCTGAAAAGCTTTAGAGCCGTGCAGGAGGACCGAGCAGCAGCGTAGAGGACAGCATCTTTTTTTTTTTTACTACAGCTAGGGATGATTTTCAGGCAGAGGCCTATATTTTAAGGCCTTCCCCAAAAAAGTCACTGCAGGGGTTGCCTGCATCCTATTGCTTTCAATGGGGCAACACCATCCCCATTGAAATCAGTGGGAGAGCTTTGCAAACCGGAACGGATTAATGGCGTTTCCATTGATTTCAATGGGAAAAATTGATTTGAGTTACAAGTCTTAACCCACGGCACGGACGGACAGACTTATCCATCCCGGATCTGACGATGCCAAAGCAGACGAGGACAACACTTACTTGCCATCAGCCCCTTCTGCTTCTTCAGGGAGACCTTCTTGTCGGCGATACCTCTGGCGTAGTCGACGGCCACCTCCTCCAGGTACTCCATGGTGCGCTCCTCGGGGCTCTTCAGGCCAGGACCTGTCACACACAAGTAACAGTCAGATCTTAGTCAGAGGAGGACGGCCCACGTCACCACCGGCGACAGACGCTCTTACCCAGGGGGTCGATCAGCTGGTCCACCAGCCCCATCTTCTTGGCTTTGTCAGCACGAATGTTCTTGCCGGTGAGCATCATGTCGAAGGAAGCAGGAAGACCCAACTGGAGGAAGCAGACAGACATCACAACCAGATCTACATGCGGACGAGCGGCGTCTCAGCAGCTGCCACTCACCATCTTAGGGAGCCTCTGGGTGCCCCCAGCACCAGGCAGCAGGCCCAGCAGAACTTCAGGGGTTGCCAGTACTGTCTTCTTGTCTTTAGTAGCCACACGATACTGGCAGGCGATGGCCACCTGCAGAGAAGACATCACATCGGACCTGTGCAGACCATCTCCAACACTCCTCTACAGCCCAACTGTATGGGTTAGTAAGCAGCACAGCGCCCCCGGTGCCCGGTTAGTGCACACACCTCCAGCCCTCCTTTTCTACAGCTCAACTGTATGAGTTAGTAAGCAGCACAGCGCCCCCTGTGCCTGGTTAGTGCAAGTACCTCCAGCCTCCCTCCCAACACTCCTCTACAGCCCAACTGTATGAATTAGTAAGAAGCACAGCGCGCCCAATACCAGGTTAGTGCACATACCTCCAGCCCTTCTCCTCTACAGCCCAACTGTATGAGTTAGTAAGCAGCACAGCGCCCCCAGTGCCCAGTTAGTGTACATACCTCCACCCCTCCTCTACAGCCCAATTGTATGAGTTAGTAAGCGGCACAGCGCCCCCCCCATGCCCAGTTAGTGCATATACCTCTAGCCCTCCTCCCAACACTCCTGTACAGCCCATATGTATGAGTTCGTAAGCGGCACAGCGCCCCCAGTGCCCAGTTAGTGTACATACCTCCAGCCCTCCTCTACAGCCCAGCTGCATGAGTTAGTAAGCGGCCCAGCGGCCCTAGTGCCCAGTTAGTGTACATACCTCCAGCCCAACTGTATGAGTTAGTAAGCAGCACAGCGCCCCCGATGCCCGGTTAGTGCACATACCTCCAGCCCTCCTCCCAAGCAGGAGCCGTTGATCGCAGCCACGATGGGTTTTGGGGACTTCTCAAGTTTCTCAAACATCTTCTGCCCGGCCTGGGAGAGCTGCGACACCTCCTGGGAGCTCTTACAGGACTCGATCATGCTGGAGACGACAGACATGGGGGTCAGGGGTCAGCCGAAGCTGCTCTGCCCGGCGCACAATCCATCATGAAGGCAGTCTACGCGGGGGTACAGAGGAGCTGGTATCTGAGCCGTACATCCCACCCCGTCTGCTGTGGCAGGATTACGGGTATAGCTGAACTGGCATTCCTGCCCACACAGAAGTGAGTGGGCTTTACAGTAAGTGCGGGGCAGCGGCCGGCGCCGTATCTCAGCGCTGCTCACTGTGCCACGCGTGCCAATACCATCCACCTCTATGTAGGCGGAACACACATGGTACCTGCTTCCGTAATCCAAGCCACAGCGGCATTCGGCGGTACTCCGCACTCACCACTCACCCCTATGAGCAGGAAGGGTTAATACACATAACACGGCTCACTTGATGTCGGCGCCGGCGATGAAGCAGCCGGGTTTGGCGGAGATGAGGACGGCGCTTCTCACGGCATCGTCAGCCCAGACCTCATCCATCACATCGCTGAACTCCGCCTGCAGCTGCCGGGACAACGTGTTCACCTGCGGGAGAGAGAGCGCCCACGCATCAGTACACAGCGCCACACGGAGGACAGGAGGTCATGTGACCGGCCAACACATCAGGATACAGCGCCACACGGAGGACAGGAGGTCATGTGACCGGCCAACACATCAGGATACAGCGCCACACGGAGGACAGGAGGTCATGTGACCGGCCAACACATCAGGATACAGCGCCACACGGAGGACAGGAGGTCATGTGACCGGCCGACGCATCAGGATACAGCGCCACACGGAGGACATGACCAGCCGACGCATCAGGATACAGCGCCACACGGAGGACATGACCAGCCGACACATCAGGATACAGCGCCACACGGAGGACAGGAGGTCATGTGACCGGCCAACACATCAGGATACAGCGCCACACGGAGGACAGGAGGTCATGTGACCGGCCGACGCATCAGTATACAGCGCCACACGGAGGACATGACCAGCCGACGCATCAGGATACAGCGCCACACGGAGGACATGACCAGCCGACACATCAGGATACAGCGCCACACGGAGGACAGGAGGTCATGTGACCGGCCGACGCATCAGTATAGAGCGCCGCACGGAGGACAGGAGGTCATGTGACCGGCCAACACATCAGGATACAGCGCCACACGGAGGACAGGAGGTCATGTGACCGGCCGACGCATCAGGATACAGCGCCACACGGAAGACATGACCAGCCGACGCATCAGGATACAGCGCCACACGGAGGACATGACCAGCCGACGCATCAGGATACAGCGCCACACGGAGGACAGGAGGTCATGTGACCGGCCGACGCATCAGGATACAGCGCCGCACGGAGGACATGACCAGCCGACACATCAGGATACAGCGCCACACGGAGGACATGACCAGCCGACACATCAGGATACAGCGCCACACGGAGGACAGGAGGTCATGTGACCGGCCGACGCATCAGGATACAGCGCCACACGGAGGACAGGAGGTCATGTGACCGGCCGACGCATCAGGATACAGCGCCACACGGAGGACAGGAGGTCATGTGACCGGCCGACGCATCAGGATACAGCGCCACACGGAGGACATGACCAGCCGACGCATCAGGATACAGCGCCACACGGAGGACATGACCAGCCGACACATCAGGATACAGCGCCACACGGAGGACAGGAGGTCATGTGACCGGCCGACGCATCAGGATACAGCGCCACACGGAGGACATGACCAGCCGACGCATCAGGATACAGCGCCACACGGAGGACATGACCAGCCGACACATCAGGATACAGCGCCACACGGAGGACAGGAGGTCATGTGACCGGCCGACGCATCAGGATACAGCGCCACACGGAGGACATGACCAGCCGACGCATCAGGATACAGCGCCACACGGAGGACAGGAGGTCATGTGACCGGCCGACGCATCAGTATACAGCGCCACACAGAGGACAGGAGGTCATGTGACCGGCCGACGCATCAATATACAGCGCCACCCGGAGGACAGGAGGTCATGTGACCGGCCGACACATCAGTATACAGCGCCACCCGGAGGACAGGAGGTCATGTGACCGGCCGACGCATCAGTATACAGCGCCGCACAGAGGACAGGAGGTCATGTGACCGGCCGACACATCAGGATACAGCGCCACACAGAGGACAGGAGGTCATGTGACCGGCCGACGCATCAGTATACACCCCCGCACGGAGGACAGGAGGTCATGTGACCGGCCGACGCATCAGTATACAGCGCCGCACAGAGGACAGGAGGTCATGTGACCGGCCGACGCATCAGTATAGAGCGCCGCACGGAGGACAGGAGGTCATGTGACCGGCCGACGCATCAATATACAGCGCCACACGGAGGACAGGAGGTCATGTGACCGGCCGACGCATCAGTATACAGCGCCACACGGAGGACAGGAGGTCATGTGACCGGCCGACGCATCAGTATACAGCGCCGCACAGAGGACAGGAGGTCATGTGACCGGCCGACGCATCAGTATAGAGCGCCGCACGGAGGACAGGAGGTCATGTGACCGGCCGAGGCATCAGTATACAGCGCCACACGGAGGACAGGAGGTCATGTGACCGGCCGCCGCATCAATATACAGCGCCGCACGGAGGACAGGAGGTCATGTCACCGGCCGACGCATCAATATACAGCGCCGCACAGAGGACAGGTGGTCATGTGACCGGCCGACGCATCAGTATACAGCGCCACACGGAGGACAGGAGGTCATGTGACCGGCCGACGCATCAGTATACAGCGCCACACGGAGGACAGGAGGTCATGTGACCGGCCGACGCATCAGGATACAGCGCCACACGGAGGACAGGAGGTCATGTGACCGGCCGACGCATCAGGATACAGCGCCACACGGAGGACAGGAGTCATGTGACCGGCCGGCGCATCAGTATACAGCGCCACACGGAGGACATGACCGGCCGACGCATCAGTATACAGCGCCACACGGAGGACAGGAGGTCATGTGACCGGCCGACTTATCAGTATACACCCCCGCACGGAGGACAGGAGGTCATGTGACCGGCCGACGCATCAGGATACAGCGCCACACGGAGGACAGGTGGTCATGTGACCGGCCGACGCATCAGGATACAGTGCCGCACGGAGGACAGGAGGTCATGTGACCGGCCGACGCATCAGGATACAGCGCCACACGGAGGACATGACCAGCCGACACATCAGGATACAGCGCCACACGGAGGACAGGAGGTCATGTGACCGGCCGACGCATCAGTATACACCCCCGCACGGAGGACAGGAGGTCATGTGACCGGCCGACGCATCAGTATACAGCGCCGCACAGAGGACAGGAGGTCATGTGACCGGCCGACGCATCAGTATACAGCGCCGCACGGAGGACAGGAGGTCATGTGACCGGCCGACGCATCAATATACAGCGCCACACGGAGGACAGGAGGTCATGTGACCGGCCGACGCATCAGTATACAGCG
The DNA here is from genome assembly GCF_035609145.1 of Eleutherodactylus coqui. Taxonomy (NCBI): domain Eukaryota; kingdom Metazoa; phylum Chordata; class Amphibia; order Anura; family Eleutherodactylidae; genus Eleutherodactylus; species Eleutherodactylus coqui. The sequence goes on along the minus strand of NC_089837.1, from coordinate 19,253,599 downwards.
CCACACGGAGGACAGGAGGTCATGTGACCGGCCGACGCATCAATACACAGCGCCACACGGAGGACAGGAGGTCATGTGACCGGCCGGCGCATCACTATACCGCGCCGCACGGAGGACAGGAGGTCATGTGACCGGCCGAGGCATCAGTATACAGCGCCACACAGAGGACAGGAGGTCATGTGACCGGCCGGCGCATCACTATACCGCGCCGCACGGAGGACAGGAGGTCCTGTGACCGGCCGAGGCATCAGTATACAGCGCCACACGGAGGACAGGAGGTCCTGTGACCGGCCGAGGCATCAGTATACAGCGCCGCACGGAGGACAGGAGGTCATGTCACCGGCCGACGCATCAATATACAGCGCCGCACAGAGGACAGGAGGTCATGTGACCGGCCGACGCATCAGTATACAGCGCCACACGGAGGACAGGAGGTCATGTGACCGGCCGGCGCATCAGTATACAGTGCCACACGGAGGACAGGAGGTCATGTGACCGGCCGACGCATCAGTATACAGTGCCACACGGAGGACAGGAGGTCATGTGACCGGCCGACGCATCAGTATACAGCGCCACACGGAGGACAGGAGGTCATGTGACCGGCCGACGCATCAGGATACAGCGCCACACGGAGGACAGGAGTCATGTGACCGGCCGGCGCATCAGTATACAGCGCCATACGGAGGACATGACCGGCCGACGCATCAGTATACACCCCCGCACGGAGGACAGGAGGTCATGTGACCGGCCGACGCATCAGTATACACCCCCGCACGGAGGACAGGAGGTCATGTGACCGGCCGACGCATCAGTATACACCCCCGCACGGAGGACAGGAGGTCATGTGACCGGCCGACGCATCAATATACAGCGCCGCACAGAGGACAGGAGGTCATGTGACCGGCCGACGCATCAGTATACACCCCCGCACGGAGGACAGGAGGTCATGTGACCGGCCGACGCATCAGTATACAGCGCTGCACAGAGGACAGGAGGTCATGTGACCGGCTGACGCATCAATATACAGCGCCACACGGAGGACAGGTGGTCATGTGACCGGCCGACGCATCAGGATACAGCGCCACACGGAGGACAGGAGGTCATGTGACCGGCTGACGCATCAGGATACAGCGCCACACGGAGGACAGGTGGTCATGTGACCGGCCGACGCATCAGGATACAGCGCCACACGGAGGACAGGAGGTCATGTGACCGGCCGACGCATCAGTATACAGCGCCACACGGAGGACAGGAGGTCATGTGACCGGCCGACGCATCAATACACAGCGCCACACGGAGGACAGGAGGTCATGTGAGCGGCCGACGCATCAGTATACAGCGCCGCACAGAGGACAGGAGGTCATGTGACCGGCCGACGTATCAATATACAGCGCCACACGGAGGACAGGAGGTCATGTGACCGGCCGGCGCATCACTATACCGCGCCGCACGGAGGACAGGAGGTCATGTGACCGGCCGAGGCATCAGTATACAGCGCCACACAGAGGACAGGAGGTCATGTGACCGGCCGGCGCATCACTATACCGCGCCGCACGGAGGACAGGAGGTCCTGTGACCGGCCGAGGCATCAGTATACAGCGCCACACGGAGGACAGGAGGTCCTGTGACCGGCCGAGGCATCAGTATACAGCGCCGCACGGAGGACAGGAGGTCATGTCACCGGCCGACGCATCAATATACAGCGCCGCACAGAGGACAGGAGGTCATGTGACCGGCCGACGCATCAGTATACAGCGCCACACGGAGGACAGGAGGTCATGTGACCGGCCGGCGCATCAGTATACAGTGCCACACGGAGGACAGGAGGTCATGTGACCGGCCGACGCATCAGTATACAGTGCCACACGGAGGACAGGAGGTCATGTGACCGGCCGACGCATCAGTATACAGCGCCACACGGAGGACAGGAGGTCATGTGACCGGCCGACGCATCAGGATACAGCGCCACACGGAGGACAGGAGTCATGTGACCGGCCGGCGCATCAGTATACAGCGCCATACGGAGGACATGACCGGCCGACGCATCAGTATACACCCCCGCACGGAGGACAGGAGGTCATGTGACCGGCCGACGCATCAGTATACACCCCCGCACGGAGGACAGGAGGTCATGTGACCGGCCGACGCATCAGTATACACCCCCGCACGGAGGACAGGAGGTCATGTGACCGGCCGACGCATCAATATACAGCGCCGCACAGAGGACAGGAGGTCATGTGACCGGCCGACGCATCAGTATACACCCCCGCACGGAGGACAGGAGGTCATGTGACCGGCCGACGCATCAGTATACAGCGCTGCACAGAGGACAGGAGGTCATGTGACCGGCTGACGCATCAATATACAGCGCCACACGGAGGACAGGTGGTCATGTGACCGGCCGACGCATCAGGATACAGCGCCACACGGAGGACAGGAGGTCATGTGACCGGCTGACGCATCAGGATACAGCGCCACACGGAGGACAGGTGGTCATGTGACCGGCCGACGCATCAGGATACAGCGCCACACGGAGGACAGGAGGTCATGTGACCGGCTGACGCATCAATATACAGCGCCACACGGAGGACAGGAGGTCATGTGACCGGCCGACGCATCAATATACAGCGCCACACGGAGGACAGGAGGTCATGTGACCGGCCGACGCATCAGTATACAGCGCCGCACAGAGGACAGGAGGTCATATGACCGGCTGACGCATCAATATACAGCGCCACACGGAGGACAGGAGGTCATGTGACCGGCCGACGCATCAATATACAGCGCCGCACGGAGGACAGGAGGTCATGTGACCGGCTGACGCATCAGTATACACCCCCGCACGGAGGACAGGAGGTCATGTGACCGGCCGACGCATCAGTATACAGCGCCGCACTGAGGACAGGAGGCCATGTGACCGGCCGACGCATCAGTATACAGCGCCACCCGGAGGACAGGAGGTCATGTGACCGGCCGACGCATCAATATACAGCGCCGCATTGAGGACAGGAGGCCATGTGACCGGCCGACGCATCAGTATACAGCGCCACACGGAGGACAGGAGGTCATGTGACCGGCCGACGCATCAGTATACAGCGCCGCACGAAGGACAGGAGGTCATGTGACCGGCCGACGCATCAATATACACCGCCGCATCAATATACACCGCCGCAAGGAGGACAGGAGGTCATGTGACCGGCCGACACATAACTATACAGCGCCACACGGAGGACAGGTGGTCATATGACCGGCCGACGCATCACTATACAGCGCCACACGGAGGACAGGAGGTCATGTGACCGGCCGACGCATCAATATACAGCGCCGCACAGAGGACAGGAGGTCATGTGACCGGCCAACGCATCAGTATACACCCCCGCACGGAGGACAGGAGGTCATGTGACCGGCCGACGCATCAGTATACAGCGCCACACAGAGGACAGGAGGTCATGTGACCGGCCGACGCATCAGTATACAGCGCCGCACAGAGGACAGGAGGTCATGTGACCGGCCGACGCATCAGTATACAGCGCCGCACGGAGGACAGGAGGTCATGTGACCGGCCGACGCATCAATATACAGCGCCGCACAGAGGACAGGAGGTCATGTGACCGGCCGACGCATCAATATACAGCGCCGCACAGAGGACAGAAGGTCATGTGACCGGCCGACGCATCAATATACAGCGCCGCACAGAGGACAGAAGGTCATGTGACCGGCCGACGCATCAATATACACCCCCGCACGGAGGACAGGAGGTCATGTGACCGGCCGACGCATCAGTATACAGCGCCGCACAGAGGACAGGAGGTCATGTGACCGGCCGACGCATCAGTATACAGCGCCGCACAGAGGACAGGAGGTCATGTGACCGGCCGACGCATCAGTATACAGCGCCACACGGAGGACAGGAGGTCATGTGACCGGCCGACGCATCAGTATACAGCGCCGCACGGAGGACAGGAGGTCATGTGACCGGCCGACGCATCAGTATACAGCGCCACACAGAGGACAGGAGGTCATGTGACCGGCCGACGCATCAGTATACACCCCCGCACAGAGGACAGGAGGTCATGTGACCGGCCGACGCATCACTATACAGCGCCACACGGAGGACAGGAGGTCATGTGACCGGCCGACGCATCAATATACAGCGCCACACAGAGGACAGGAGGTCATGTGACCGGCCGACGCATCAGTATACAGCGCCACACAGAGGACAGGAGGTCATGTGACCGGCCGACGCATCAGTATACAGTGCCGCACGGAGGACAGGAGGTCATGTGACCGGCCGACGCATCAATATACCCCCCACACGGAGGACAGGAGGTCATGTGACCGGCCGACGCATCAATATACAGCGCCGCACAGAGGACAGGAGGTCATGTGACCGGCTGATACATAAATATACGCCCCCGTATATAGCCATCTAGCAGCGTACGGAGGACAGATGTGGCCTGCTGATGCATAAACACATGACGTGAACGGGGGTGTGGGGGAGGGGGGAGAACACGACATCTGATAATCCAGCAGCTATCAGGTCGAACAGATGCTCAATTAACAGGGATTCAGTGATACAGCGCCGGTGTGAGACGACACACAACTCCCAGCATGCTCTGCAACAGTCTCACCTTAGAGTTTGGGGTGTTGAATCGAACAACGGCGACATCGTTTTTGACCTCGTAGCCCACGTGCGTCCGCGCTGCAACAATACCAAGCCAGGCGTTACATCAGATCTCAGAGGGGATCCCCAACACAAGGGCAGCAAGAGCCCAACTGTCACTGTGTACATACATTACACATCCTGTATTATACCCCAGAGCTGCACTCACTATTCATCAGGAGAATAGTGAGTGCAGCTCTGGAGTATAATACAGGATGTAACTCAGGATCAGTGCAGGATAAGTAATGTATGTACACAGTGACTCCACCAGCAGAATAGTGAGTGCAGCTCTGGGGTATAATACAAGATGTAACTCAGGAGCAGTACAGGATAAGTAATGTATGTACACAGTGACTCCACCAGCAGAATAGTGAGTGCAGCTCTGGAGTATAATACAGGATGTAACTCAGGAGCAGTACAGGATAAGTAATGTATGTACACAGTGACTCCACCAGCAGAATAGGGAGTGCAGCTCTGGAGTATAATACAGGATGTAACTCAGGATCAGTACAGGATAAGTAATGTATGTACACAGTGACTCCACCAGCAGAATAGTGAGTGCAGCTCCAGAGTATAATACAGGATGTAACTCAGGATCAGTGCAGGATAAGTAATGTATGTACACAGTGACTCCACCAGCAGAATAGTGAGTGCAGCTCTGGAGTATAATACAGGATGTAACTCAGGATCAGTACAGGATAAGTAATGTATGTACACAGTGACTCCACCAGCAGAATAGTGAGTGCAGCTCCAGAGTATAATACAGGATGTAACTCAGGATCAGTACAAGATAAGTAATGTATGTACACAGTGACTCCACCAGCAGAATAGTGAGTGCAGCTCTGGAGTATAATACAGGATGTAACTCAGGATCAGTGCAGGATAAGTAATGTATGTACACAGTGACTCCACCAGCAGAATAGTGAGTGCAGCTCTGGAGTATAATACAGGATGTAACTCAGGATCAGTACAGGATAAGTAATGTATGTACACAGTGACTCCACCAGCAGAATAGTGAGTGCAGCTCTGGAGTATAATACAGGATGTAACTCAGGATCAGTATAGGATAAGTAATGTATGTACACAGTGACTCCACCAGCAGAATAGTGAGTGCAGCTCTGGAGTATAATACAGGATGTAACTCAGGAGCAGTACAGGATAAGTAATGTATGTACACAGTGACCCCACCAGCAGAATAGTGAGCGCTGCTCTGGGGTATAATACAGGATGTAACTCAGGATCAGTGCAGGATAAGTAATGTATGTACACAGTGACTCCACCAGCAGAATAGTGAGTGCAGCTCTGGGGTATAATACAGGATGTAACTCAGGATCAGTACAGTATAAGTAATGTATGTACACAGTGACTCCACCAGCAGAATAGTGAGTGCAGCTCTGGGGTATAATACAGGATGTAACTCGGGATCAGTACAGGATAAGTAATGCATGTACGTAGTGACTCCACCAACAGAATAGTGAGTGCAGCTCTGGGGTATAATACAGGATGTAACTCGGGATCAGTACAGGATAAGTAATGCATGTACACAGTGACTCCACCAGCAGAATAGTGAGTGCAGCTCTGGGGTATAATACAGGATGTAACTCGGGATCAGTACAGTATAAGTAATGTATGTACACAGTGACTCCACCAGCAGAATAGTGAGTGCAGCTCTGGGGTATAATACAGGATGTAACTCGGGATCAGTACAGGATAAGTAATGCATGTACGTAGTGACTCCACCAACAGAATAGTGAGTGCAGCTCTGGAGTATAATACAGGATGTAACTCAGGATCAGTACAGGATAAGTAATGTATGCACACAGTGACTCCACCAGCAGAATAGTGAGTGCAGCTCTGGAGTATAATACAGGATGTAACTCAGGATCAGTACAGGATAAGTAATGTATGTACACAGTGACTCCACCAGCAGAATAGTGAGTGCAGCTCTGGGGTATAATACAGGATGTAACTCAGGATCAGTACAGGATAAGTAATGTATGTACACAGTGACTCCACCAGCAGAATAGTGAGTGCAGCTCTGGAGTATAATACAGGATGTAACTCAGGAGCAGTACAGGATAAGTAATGTATGTACACAGTGACTCCACCAGCAGAATAGTGAGTGCAGCTCTGGAGTATAATACTGGATGTAACTCAGGGTCAGTACAGGATAAGTAATGTATGTACACAGTGACTCCACCAGCAGAATAGTGAGTGCAGTTCTGGAGTATAATACAGGCTGTAACTCAGGATCAGTACAGGATAAGTAATGTATGTACACAGTGACTCCACCAGCAGAATAGTGAGTGCAGCTCTGGGGTATAATACTGGATGTAACTCAGGATCAGTACAGGATAAGTAATGTATGTACACGGTGACTCCACCAGCAGAATAGTGAGTGCAGCTCTGGGGTATAATACAGGATGTAACTCAGGATCAGTACAGGATAAGTAATGTATGTACACAGTGACTCCACCAGCAGAATAGTGAGTGCAGCTCTGGGGTATAATACTGGATGTAACTCAGGATCAGTACAGGATAAGTAATGTATGTACACGGTGACTCCACCAGCAGAATAGTGAGTGCAGCTCTGGAGTATAATACAGAATGTAACTCAGGATCAGTACAGGATAAGTAATGTATGTACACAGTGACTCCACCAGCAGAATAGTGAGTGCAGCTCTGGGGTATAATACTGGATCTAACTCAGGATCAGTACAGGATAAGTAATGTATGTACACAGTGACTCCACCAGCAGCAGAATAGTGAGTGCAGCTCAGGAGTATAATACAGGATGTAACCCAGGAGCAGTACAGGATAAGTAATGTATGTACACCGTGACTCCACCAGCAGAATAATGAGTGCAGCTCTGGAGTATAATACAGAATGTAACTCAGGATCAGTACAGGATAAGTAATGTATGTACACAGTGACTCCACCAGCAGAATAGTGAGTGCAGCTCAGGAGTATAATACAGGATGTAACCCAGGAGCAGTACAGGATAAGTAATGTATGTACACAGTGACTCCACCAGCAGAATAGCGAGTGCAGCTCTGGGGTACTAGTAACTTTTCTCCACACGTGTACAGATGGGTTACTTACACAGGAGGGCAGTAGCTGTGGATAGGGATCTGGAGGTAAAACCTGCAAAACAGAGAAACCAGATGATGATGATGATGATGATGATGATCTAGCAGCTTCTGCGCAGCATCGTCCCCCACACATCCAGAGCAGTGCGGTACATGATGGGGGTCCCGGTGCCCCCCGGAGTACACGACATTTCTTTATGATTGCGTTATACAGAAGGGATATGTCGGGTCTGCAGACAGCATACCAGCAGGGGGCGCACGTCCCTCTTCAGATGCCAGGTCTACAGGCGTGAGTTGTACTCTGCCCCCAGCCCTGCCCTGCACACACACGTGTGCTACGCCCTGCATGTCTATCAGCTGCATCAAGAAGCCATGTGTATCCGTGCCATACCCAGCTGCCACCAGCATGAGGCGCCGTCATGTGACCAGTGGATGTTCTCCCCCACCTCACATGTGCACTCATGTAAGCAGGAACCCGTCTGACAAGCAGGACCTTTCCCCTACATACATGCCAGGAGAGCGCCCTCTACAGGACGGCCCCCGAACATCAGCCTGCAGAGGGTAGAAAGCCCTACAGCACACTGGGGGGCTCCTTGGTCACATGACATTGGGGAAGGGAGGGGGGGGGGGGCAGTGCAGGGGTCCGGGCGGGGTACGGTTATATTGTATTGTATTATATGATGCGGACCCCCAGCAGTAGTCGCGTCCTGCGGGGGAGACGACCGCCGGATGGATCTCCTGTCCGCCTGCCACCGCCCGTCCTGCAGCGAACGGACAACAGCGCCATCACATGGCCACAAGGCATCCCAACCCCCTCCTTAGAGGTCCGCAGCTCTGTGACTACCGGAGTGTGAGGGAGGGGGGCGCTCTACCCTTTAGTCATGGGCCCCATCCCCACTCCAGGGGCCACCGGACCACACAGACATCCCGACCACAGCGGGAAACAATCTGATCCGCCAGACGCAGAGCATGCTGGGAGTCGTAGTCCTCCCCCAGCTGGGCGGCGCAGAGCCTGCTGGGAGTCGTAGTTCCTCAGATTGTAGCTGGAACCCCACCATTACTGCCCCTGCTGGTATCGCCCCTAGCACGTCCCCCGACAGCAGGTTGAGTCACAAGACCCTATGACAACACCTCCTGGCACAGAGGCGCACAGCCAGCGGTTTGAATTGGCTAGATGTTGCTGCGACAATGTAGATTAGGCGGCCGCGACAGGCAGAGTTATCATAGTTCCATTTCATTTTGGTGCTGCGGACGTGGCGGCGGTCACATCTGTGCCAATGGTCACTCCCCCAACTCCTGCGCATTTCTTGCATGTGACGGCGGGCGGTGACTGCAGCGGGACCCCCAGAGCACCGCCTGCGGCCCGGAGGCGCAGATCGCACCTCAGCCCCGCGGGGGCCGGACCCCCAGAGCACCGCCTGCGGCCCGGAGGCGCAGATCGCACCTCAGCCCCGCGGGGGCCGGACCCCCAGAGCACCGCCTGCGGCCCGGAGGCGCAGATCGCACCTCAGCCCCGCGGGGGCCGGACCCCCAGAGCACCGCCTGCGGCCCGGAGGCGCAGATCGCACCTCAGCCCCGCGGGGGCCGGACCCCCAGAGCACCGCCTGCGGCCCGGAGGCGCAGGTCGCACCTCAGCCCCGCGGGGGCCGGACCCCCAGAGCACCGCCTGCGGCCCGGAGGCGCAGGTCGCACCTCAGCCCCGCGGGGGCCGGACCCCCAGAGCACCGCCTGCGGCCCGGAGGCGCAGGTCACACCTCAGCCCCACGGGGGCCGGACCCCCAGAGCACCGCCTGCGGCCCGGAGGCGCAGATCACACGGCAGCCCCGCGGGGGCCGGACCCCCAGACCACTGCCTGCGGCCCGGAGGCGCAGATCACACGGCAGCCCCGCGGGGGCCGGACCCCCAGACCACTGCCTGCGGCCCGGAGGCGCAGATCACACGGCAGCCCCGCGGGGGCCGGACCCCCAGAGTACCGCCTGCGGCCCGGAGGTGCAGATCACACGGCAGACACTCGGGGGCGGTATTGGCAGCGGGATGGATTGTCGGTCACACAGACCTGCAGCGTATTCACCGACACCGCAGAACATTGTGTGACCGGTCTACCGGCGACCTCTGTGGTATAACATAGGGGGGGGGGGTCTGCACAGTCACGTGACGCTCATTCCCGCCCCAGTCACAGAGTCCAGGGATTGTCAGGTAACCGTACAAGTACACACGGGGGCGGAGACCTCAGCAGAGCCCCGGGCCCACCGCAGAGCCCCCGGCACCCCTTAGTCAGTACCTGTCCTCCCGCCCAGCCGGCCCAGCGCTCCGACGCTCCTCACAGCCGCCATGTTGTCCTCGGTGACACTGAGGCTCAGCCGGCGCCGGGGCCTCCTTTAAGCGGCGGGGCTGTCCTCAGCAATGCCTGACCCTAGATGAGTAAGGATGAGCGGCCGCCGATAGAGTAGAGGGGTGCAGCGAGTTAATAATGAGCGGCTATCACAGTCCCGGCCGCCGGTACCTCATACAGAGCGGAATAACCTGCGGGGAGACGGAAACAGAAAACAGGCGGAACGGGCAGCCCAGAAAGAGGGCGGTGCGGGGGCCTCGGGCGAGTGACGTCACTAGCCGCTGACGGACTGCTGACATCTGCGGACTGAGAGGAGAGCGGCGGAGACCACGTGACCCCCGGTAGGCAGACGGGCAGCGGGGGTAATGTGTTATATGACGGCCGGGAGGGGGCTCCTTCGTCCCGAGGGCCCCTGAGCAGCACCTATAGGGCCCACAAACATCTATAGGCGCCCTGCCCTTGTACTGCACCCCCCCAGAGGTGGACGGTGCGGTTACCATGGTGACGCCGCTCAGCAGCCTCCTGCTTACAGAAGTGACCTGAGGGGAGCCAGGCGCTAAGCCTGCTGGGAGGCGGCCGGTAGTGGCTGTGCTCTGCTTGCTGTCAGTGAATGAAACCATGAGTTCTATCTGGAGGCCGAACCGTCCGTCAGCAGCGGGTTGTTACCGTGTCGGCCTGCAGACAGGCATCGCACCCGGACCGGTCTGCACCGCCTGCTGGACTTCGCCTCTCGGGGCAGAAAACTGGAAGTTACCGCCCGCCCTACTGCTGCTCGGGGTGGGGGCTGGCTCCCTCTGGGGAGTGGAGGTGACGGATGCCATAGACCGCCCTCCGCTGTCCGTATTCACTGCCAGCAAGCAGAGGCGTCCAGTGGGAGAGATGACAGCCTGACATCAGGAGGGGCAGAGCAGTACAGTCTGAGACCATTAAGGGCTTTATTTCTATAAGATTGACCGTCCCTTTAAATTAAAGGGGAACTCCACAATCATGCTGTCCCTGGTCACACTTGGACCTCCTGGAGTCGTTGGCCGGTGACCGCCGGGGCTCTCCTTGGTGACACTTGGACCTCCTGGGGCTGATGGCTGGTGACCGCCGGGGTCTCCCTGGTGACACTTGGACCTCCTGGAGTCGTTGGCTGGTGACCGCCGGGGTCTCCCTGGTGACACTTGGACCTCCTGGGGTCGTTGGCCGGTGACTGCCGGGGTCTCCTTGGTGACATTTGGACCTCCTGGAGTCGTTGGCCGGTGACCGCCGGGGCTCTCCTTGGTGACACTTGGACCTCCTGGGGCCGTCGCCCGGTGACCGCGGGGGTCTCCTCGGTGACACTTGGACCTCCTGGGGCCGTCGGCCGGTGACCGCCGGGGTCTCCCTGGTCACACTTGGACCTCCTGGGGTCGTTGGCCGGTGACCGCCGGGGTCTCCCTGGTCACACTTGGACCTCCTGGGGTCGTTGGCCGGTGACTGCCGGGGTCTCCTCGGTGACACTTGGACCTCCTGGGGTCGTTGGCCGGTGACCGCCGGGGTCTCCCTGGTCACACTTGGACCTCCTGGGGTCGTTGGCCGGTGACTGCCGGGGTCTCCTTGGTGACATTTGGACCTCCTGGGGTCGTCGCCCGGTGACTGCCGGGGTCTCCCTGGTGACAATTGGACCTCCTGGGGTCGTTGGCCGGTGACTGCCGGGGTCTCCCTGGTGACAATTGGACCTCCTGGGGTCGTTGGCCGGTGACCGCCGGGGTCTCCTCGGTGACACTTGGACCTCCTGGTGCTGATGGCCGGTGACCGCCGGGGTCTCCTTGGTCACACTTGGACCTCCTGGGGTCGTTGGCCGGTGACCGCCGGGGTCTCCTCGGTGACACTTGGACCTCCTGGTGCTGATGGCCGGTGACCGCCGGGGTCTCCTTGGTCACACTTGGACCTCCTGGGGTCGTTGGCCGGTGACCGTGGGGGTCTCCCTGGTGACACTTGGACCTGCTGGGGTCGTTGGCCGGTGACCGCCGGGGTCTCCCTGGTGACACTTGGACCTCCTGGGGCCGTCGCCCGGTGACCCCCGCAGCCGTCGCTCAGAGGGGTTTCTGAATGGCGCTCCCTGCATGGAGGCGGACCGCTGATTGGATGTGCTGGACTGTAACCTGCCTGGCCGGATACAAGTGTAGCAGACACTCAGCTCTGTGAAGTCTATACAGAAGAGGCGCCCCCTGTATGTAGGGGAAAGGTCCTGCGGCGCTGGGCTCCGTCTTCAGGGTGACCTCTGCACTGACAGGTATCGGGGCGGCAGATGGTTACGGTGTAATACCGCCACGTGGGGAATCTGGGGGAAAGGTCACCGCTGGAGGAGGCAGCGGGGGAGGGGAGGAATGTCTGCCTGCGCCTGCTAACCCCTTCACTGCCTGCACAGCGGGAGACCTGCGGATACGAGAAGGACCGGAGATGTACGGAGCGCTGCGGAGCGGTATGAAGGGCTCCTCCCCCTCCTATCGCTCGCGGCGTCTCCTGCTCAACGCCGCGGGTTTTCCGCTATATCACGGTCTGTAAGTGGTAGGAAAACGCTACGTAAACCGCGTCCGCGGCAACTGCGGTCTTAAGGCGAGAATCCGCGTCTGAAGCTGGCGATGCGTCTGTGACGTCCCGCCGCTGAGCCAAAACTGACATGGCTACTCCTCTCCCCCCCCCCCCCCCCCCCCCCCCCACGGGGTGAGTTTTAAGTGCGAATTTGGGGAAAAAATGCGCCATGAAGACGGCCGCGGCTTCACAGCACCAATCAGCGGCCTGTAAGCTGGCGCAGAATATCTGCCATGCTGCGCCGTTTTTGCATTAAGCCCTTTGATTTCCGTGGCCGGAGGTGGGCGGGCGTTGTGCCCGTACTGCGCAGTGACTGCAGCGCCCTGATTTTGAGCCGCTCGTTCACTTGAGCGCATTTCTCCCGCGATGTTCGTTCGCGCGGCCGGATCCGTGGCGGCTCTCTTGGTACCGACTCTGCACTGAAGAAGCCCCTTGAATCAATACCTGGAAACCCGCTGCGACCTTCTCTGACGTAAAACGTCTGAAAGCCGCGAGGCGGCGGCGTACCTCAGCCCGCGAATACGCTGCATGTCCACAGACTGAAATACGCGTCCGCCGTGTGACCGCACCCCCAGGCCGCGCTCACAACCGTGAAACCAGCGCTTCATGAGACGTGTTAATATGAGCCCCCTGTCCTCCTGAATGGCGTCCTGCACACGGGGAGGATATCCCGCGGAGCGGTAAATAATCGCCGCTCTCTGTGCACGGTGGTGAGCGCCATACTGGGCCGAGTTTCTCAGATATCGCGCTCAGCTGTGTGTAGGTAGCCTGAGGAGGTAGGTTATGAGTGACGGTGGATGGGCGGCGGCGCTGCACGGGAGGGGGCGTCTGGGCGGCGGCGCTGCACGGGAGGGGGCGTCTGGGCGGCGCTGCGCGGGAGGGCGCCTGAGCTCTTAGGAGATAATCTTGGCTTCTGCTATAATTCCTCGCAGGGAGGGACGTGTTGCGCGGTTACCAGCGGCAGCGCTCTCACTGACTCCTCCCACCTTCGTGTCCCCCTCTGGGCAGCCTGTACGCTGCCGGTGCCCGCTGTAGCCACATGCGTATGGCTGGTAATTACCTGGCAGCGCCCGGCCTTGTTATACTGCGGCGTGCTGTTAGCGCGGACGTCCGCAGCGTGTAATGGCGCCTGTAAGCCGCGTCACACGGAGAATCTACATGTTACACGAGAATCTCCTGCGGGGGTGTGGCCAGATGAGATTCCGGTAGAGAATGCGCAGTCACATGACATCCTGGCAGGTCATGCTGAGACTTGTAGTCCGCAGTTCTTGTCTAACCTCCCTCTCTCTGTTCTTGCAGGATCCACAATGGCCTTCATGTTGAGAGGAAGCGTCCGGCTGCTGCCCCGCACGTCCCGACTCGGTGAGAACACGGCGCGCCGCCATCTTCTCTTCCGTCGCTGTACGGCCGCTCTCACGCAGGCGGTGTGTTGAATGTCGCATTAATCGTGGTATATCGCGGTCTGCTCTGTCTTTGCCCGTTCAGCGCACCTCATCGCCCGCCACAATGACGGGGTGCGCCAAAACACAGGGAGCTGCAACCGAAGGCGGAAGTAACATCGCAGCAGCGCCGTCCCAGAGGAGATCCTCAGCTGCGCGGGGATTCCCTCCATCCCTGCAGTGATGTGAGGCAGGGTCACATGGTATGGGGTGGTATTCGCAGCCCCGTATCGCGCTCGCCCGTGGGTGGTCGGCCTTGTTTCCCTGTAATGGGTTTACAGAGTAAAGTCTCTGGGAGAACGTGAAATCACTTTCTGCCGCCATGACTTGTGGTTTTTCCCGCTGACGGTTGTCCCCCTTTTTGCCGGACGTCCGCGGGTTCTTTTATTGGTTCTATTTTGGAGCGTCACCTTTTTTTTTTTTTTTAAATCCCTTTTTTTTTTTCTTGAGGACAGGGTGACCAAAAAAGCGCAATTTTGGTGGTTTTTTTTTCCTCTATCACACATGTAGATGTGCGCAGTTCTGGTCAGCTGACCATTTTGCACTTTGTTTATTGGCTGCGTAGACCCGGGGGGCGGGGCCTTCCTGAGGCGGTGTTCTCGGCTGTCACAGCAGTAATATCCGGCGCTCATTGCTCTTCTTGTCTTTCAGCGATCAGATCCGTCAGCTGCTCGGCTCCGCTCCAGTCTCCAGGTAATCTCACGTCTTAGATCTCTGGGACTTGTAGTTCCACAGCAGGCTCCCGGCTCATCTCGGGGCTCATTCACACCGGTGGATTGGGTTTTGGTCTGATGCACCGAACATGACTGCCGATTCACTGCCGATTTTCAGCCCTTTTTGTGTTTTTGCTGCATAATGGCTACGTATTTCCAAGCACTAAAGCAATGCGAGCCGCCCGCTGGTGCGCCAATATTTAGTGAGGACTCGCGCATCGTGTTGGCTGTACATGTACGCAGGCCTGTTCCCCTCCAGGGGCCCTTCTGGTCTGTGATAAGTAGATCTGCTTCCTCCCACATCTGAGGCCCTGATGCGCCAATGTGGCGGCGCTGCTCCTCAGTATGTGTCCACCTGACAGAGCGCAGGCGGCGGCTATAAATCAGCTAGGGCTCCATCGCACGGATTTACTCTCTGCATGGCACTGCGCTGTTCGCCCTTGCGCTGGCGCCGCACCATCAGAGTATCGCAGGCAGATCCCCCCACAGAGGCGAACAGTACCGGCCGATCAGCTTTAATCTCCCTTTTGTCTCCCAGCCGTCCAGCCGAAGAGTAAGAAGACGCTGGCCAAGCCTGGTGTGAAGAACGTGGTGGTGGTGGACGGCGTCCGCACCCCATTTCTGCTCTCGGGAACCACGTAAGTCAGCAGGATGTCGCCTGTGAGGTCAGAGGTCACAGTACTGTACATGTAACCCCCCCCCCCCAGAACCTCATTGGTTCTGATTCACAATTCCAGCAATCTCATTGGTTGTTTGGCTTGTGTGATTCAACCTCATTGGTTATTAGTGCTGAACTGGAGTGTAATATAGATATATGCGCCCTGCTTATATAGACGCAGGCCATCAGAGGTGACTGATGGGGAACCATAGCTCCCAGCAGACTGTCGGGGCATGCTGGGAGTTGTGGTAGGCATATGTTAGAGCCTGCTGAAAACTGAACCCATCCGCAGATCCTGTAATAACTCGATCGCTCGCATGGTATTAACCATTGACCCTTCTGCCCGCAGGTATGCGGATCTGATGCCCCACGACTTGGCCAGGACAGCGCTGCAGTAAGTATTCAGCAATCACGGTCACTATTAACCCCTTAGCAACTGCCAAGGGGGAGGAGCGTCCCATCGGCACCCTGCAATGCAATTGTGAGGTGCTGATGGGTCCCCATGGCAGCTGGAGGCCTCACCAAGGCCTCTGTGCCTGCGATGTAACTCGGCCTATTAGACCCCTCCTCTAGCGGTCATAGGCATAGAGTACTGGGGTAGCGGCTTCACGTCTCCTTCAGGGGTTAAGGAGGAGGGGTGCAAAGTTCAGCAAAGTTTAATATAAAAATAAAGAGGAGGTAACATCCTTAATGACCTGAACCAAGAAAAGGCCACCTGGTGAACGGCGTAAAACAGTCAGATCTGCTATTGTCCGTCTGTCTGCCGCCCCCATAGAAAGGAAAAGAGAAGGGGATCAATAATTCACATTTATCCTACAACGATATGAATGAAAACCACTTTTTCCATTCCGTCCGTCCTGACGGCGCTGCTGGTTGCCCTTTGACCTTTCCGGGATAGGAAGAGGAGTGGCAGAGGCCGCCTCCCTCACGCGCCACCAGTGTTCTTCCTGTCTGACGGGCGCACCGGAGGTCTTGTAGCTGACCGCGCAGGGTTGAGCGCACAAGAAGCGATCTGGGGTTCCTTGCCAGTTGCGGTAATTTCCCCATACCGGCTCTGGAGAGCCCAGCTGATCACAGGGGCCCGCACGGCCCCTGGCACCTAGCGGCTGGAGCAAGGAGGAGCATGAAATTTCACACCTGTACCCTTGTAAGTCACTGCGGGGTGCAGTCAGGCGCACCTCCTTCTGCAATGCATGGGATTGACATCAGCTGTGCCCCTGGGCGTGCCGCCTTCCCAGCCAGAAGGTGGGCGAGGTTGGTGGAGCCTCTGCAGTCTAATCCATGAGGACTAGGACTGACCTCACCAAAAAGCAGCTAGGAATGGCATTAAAGGGGTTTTCTGGTCAAAGATACTATTAATGACTTATCGGGATACGTCATCAATAGTTGATTGGCTGGGGTCCGCCACTCGGAACCCTGAGCATGCAGTCAGTGCCACAATAACAGAATGCCTGCAGTTACCAGCGCCGGCCACTACATGGGAGGTTGGCGCTGAGACTTCAACTCCAAATACACAGAGGTCAGAGATCTGCTCGCCTCCTGGAGAATCTCCCTGCATCCAGCAGGACAACCCAGGGGGGTGCATTCGCTCAAAGATGGGAGGTGTCGCTGGCTTGTGCTGTTCCTCCACCTCCGATGGCTCGGGCTCTTCAAGGATCAGAGACAGTGGAATGAGGCCTGATGCCCACGGGCCCATGCAGTGTCCCCATGCAGACTCCTGCAGCGGATTCCAGCCGGCCCGCAGCTAAGAAATACATTGTACTGGCCTGTCCAGCCGCTGCTCTCCTCCGTGCCGGCCGGATCTTCTTTCTTCTGCTCAGTGGATGCGCTGTTTAATATATTTATTATTATATAAACGCCTTTCCCGCGGCCCGGCGGCGTGGATGTGGGCGCAGTGACAGCTTCGTCTGTGTCGCGGGCGGATGGCTTCAATTGACTTCAGTGTAAGCCATCCATGCTGGAAAACCGCACAGAACAAAGCATGCTGAGGATGCGATCCGCGCGCCGGGGAAATGACATCCGCCAGTATTTAATGACCTGCGGGTGCGCAATGCTTCCCGATGGGCGCGGATCACGCCCGCACGAAACCCGCGCAGACTGTAAAATTCTATTTCCCCGTAGACATTGGGCCTGAAGGTCATGTTTATCGCAGCGCAGAAGGCCGCGGACTCCTCTGAGTCTGGCAGTTCAGGACCGGTTCCTCTACCGTACTGAGAGTCGCTGCCAGTAAACTGCCCCGACGGTCACCAGTTACCACTGGCAGGGCAGGGAGGGGGGTATCGGGGCAGTGCTGGATACTAGGAGGGGAAGAGGGACATCTAAAACTTATGCCACAGCGTAATCCAAAAGAGGAAATACTAGGGCTCCTACAAAAGGGCCCCGGAGGACAAGCGGCGGCTCTTAGTGCTTGTGGAACATACGGGGCTTAAAGGGAAAACCATTCATCAGGAAAGTAGTCTGTTGGGACATAGATGCAGTCCGGTGTAGTGATTGTAAACAAAGATGGAGGCCGTCCGGGGGGCCACAACCAGCGCTGGAGTAGGGGGACCGTATATAATAGTGACACCCTCTCTGGTCCGTATACTGGACCCTCTCTTCACGGAGGGCTGATGATTATCCCCGGCTTTTTTTTATAGGTTTTTGCACTTTTCTGCAATAAAAACCATTTTTTTGAAATCTTTTCTTCTTTCTAAATCGCTGCATTCAAAGTCCTGTAACCTTTTTATTTCTCCACGGGCGGAGCTCCGTGGGGGCTTAGTTTTTGCGTGACGAGTTGTAGTTTTTATTGGTGCCATTGTGGGGTACATACGGATTTTTTTTTGATCACTGATTGCGTTTTTGGGAGGTAAAATGCTAAACATTGGCGTTTTGTCTCAGTTTTTTTTGCTGTGCGGAATAAAAAGGCGCTTAAAGCGATACAAATATGTGGGGTTTTATTTAAAAAAGTGGTTTTTTTTTTGTTTTGTTTTTTAATGCTACTATGAGGAAAAAGAACAAAACCAGTTTTTGCTTTTTTTTTCACATTTTTCTCTGTACATTTATTTTTATCTTTTTTACACCATTTCTGTCCCTCTGGGGGACTTACACCACAGCACCGATGATCGCTATGATACAGCATTGTGGGACTTTTCTCCTGCAATGCCTTATCTCTTGTTATAGCGATCATAGGTAGTGGTAATACAGGACGCCTGTAGGTGGCACCCTGTTACCATGGCAACCAGCCGGGCTCTCTGCAATTACATCATGAGACCCCCGATGAAGTCACGGAGGGAGCGTGCTCCCTCTGTGAACCCTTCCCATGCTGCCATCTACATAGATCGCGGCAGGGAAAGGGTTAACAGTGGGGGACGCACCCCCGACGCACCCCCGCTGTTGCAGTGGGAGGCCGGCTATCGGTGACAGCCGGATAGTGCGAGATCTGTCATGACCTTGTGCTATCCCATGACGTAAGGGTACATCCAGTTATGGGAACCGCCCCGCTGCCATGACTTACCCTTACGTCATATGGATGGAAGGGGGTAAGGCACATAATCGGCCGTCACTAGGGGTGGATATCCAGCCCCTCGGGCCGCCGCGTATTCATGGCCCACATCTACTTCGGTACATTCCGGTCCTTGTTGCCTTCTTCCATAAATATAGACGTGTTTGGCGTGTTCGCCGCGTGTTTTTCCGCTCCCACAGACTCCTCTGTAATACGGACCCAAATAGGAGGCGCTGCGATTTTGTTTCTTTGCAGGTCTGCGGGGCGTATTGTGCGCAGAACACGCAGAGAATCCGCTCGAGTGAAGAGGGAGGGGGGTTCATGTAAATGGCGCTCAGGCTTCTGATTGCACAGACCTCCTGTATCGCCCGCTGTACTGCGTTGTGGGAGATGTATTCATGCCCTAAGTTCTATGAACACTCCGTCTCCCACAATGCAGCACAGCAGAGCGTACAGTGTATGGACATTGACCCAGCCACAAGATGTGACTATCTGCAGCTTGGCAGCAGGGAATCGCCAGAATTGTGACCGCAGCTCTGGATGTGACTAGTGATGTTTTATTATCGCTTTTCTTGTATATCAGAGGATTACTGAACCGGACGAACATTCCCCGAGAGGTGGTGGATTACATTGTGTACGGCACCGTCATCCAGGAGGTGAAGACCAGCAATGTGGCTCGGGAGGTAAGTGTACATGGCACTGCGGGCACTGCCACGCGGCCGGGGGGCGCTGCTGCATGCTGGCAGTGACACTGACACTCATCTTCTCCAGGCTGCACTCGGCGCTGGATTTTCTGACAAGACTCCAGCTCACACTGTCACCATGGCGTGCATCTCCTCCAACCAGGCCATGACTACAGGTACGTGACCCACCACCTCAGCTGCTGCAGAACCTCTCTGACATCACATTAATCTGATGGCCTGCGGGAGCCGTCCCTGCATTAACCTAATAAGTAAGGTTGTTCTTGGTGTCTGTTGCAGCTGTTGGCCTGATCGCCTCCGGTCAGTGCGACGTGGTCGTGGCCGGCGGCGTGGAGTTCATGTCCGACGTCCCCATTCGCCACAGCAGAAAGATGAGGAAGACCATGCTGAGTCTAAGCAAAGCCAAGACCCTCGGCCAGCGGCTGACCGTCCTATCCGGGATCCGGCCCAACTACTTGGCCCCAGAAGTGAGTGTCGCTCCTCGTGTCTTTACCTGTTTGTAATTTGCTGACGCGTACGTAACACACCGGCGCTCCCCGCAGCTCCCGGCAGTGGCAGAGTTCTCCACCAGTGAGACGATGGGACACTCCGCAGACAGACTGGCAGCCTCCTTCGCCGTGTCTCGCGTGGAACAAGATGAATACGCCCTGCGCTCACACACCCTGGCCAAGAAAGCACAAGACGCCGGTCACCTGTCGGACATCATCCCCTATAAGGTGCCAGGTAAGGGCGCGACGCACCCCGCACCCGCTGCTCACCTGCGGCCTGTGGAGGTTGATTCTTGGTGCTTTATTTATGTAATGAGGCTCTTTGCAGCAAAGATGGCAGCAGATTCATCCTGTGATCATTTGATCGCTGGGTATAATAGTGTTGTAGTTGTAGGGACCCTCAGGCAGTGGTGGCAACTGAATGGCACCTCCTGATCTCATCTGGGGGGAGGTGGGGGGGGGGGGGGGGTCCATTCGGGGCCTCTGAATACTGATTTGAGGCATCAAAATTGATGGGCATTTAAAGGGTTAATAGCCCTGATCGCGGCTGCTGCAGGCGGCACCTGCTGTGTATGGCGTGAGATGTTATCCTGGTCCCACTCAATACAAAGCCCGTGCACCCAGGACTAACTGTACCTTCTGGGTCCTGAAGGGGTTAAAGTCTTAGAATACCCACAGGTGAGGGTCTCTACCCCCGGACCCCCAACTCACAGACCCTCCTTACTTCCAGGTAAAGACACTGTAGATAAAGACAACGGCATTCGTCCGTCCTCCATGGAACAGATGGCCAAGCTGAAGCCAGCATTCGTCAAGCCTTACGGCACGGTCACCGCCGCCAACTCCTCGTTTTTGGTAAGTGTTTTGTGATGTTACCGCTCTGTGTTTTGCGGAGGGTTTTGGTGCCGCAGTCATGTGACGTGCGCTTTCTGTGCTCAGACGGACGGCGCCTCGGCGGTGTTGATTATGTCTGAAGAGAAGGCCCTGGCCCTGGGATACAAGCCAAAGGCCTATCTGCGGTAAGTCCTCCTGTAATACACATGAGACATACAAACCTGCCCGCAGCAGCCGACTAACCAGGCCTCTTCTTCACAGGGACTTTGTGTTTGTGTCACAAGACCCCAAGGACCAGCTGCTGCTGGGGTGAGTACCTGCGGCCGCCCGTGCCAACGCTCCAGACTGGGCTGGTATATAGATGGGACTACCATGAATCTACAGGGGGCGTACAAGGTCTGCATAACGCCTGGCTCTTGTCATGGTAAAGGATCCAACAGAGGAATCCTTGCACATTTCTTTCCCCTCAGTGTGACCCGTTGTCAGTCTATTCCTCAGTGACTGGAACAGATATCTCTTGGGGTGGAGAACAAATGTGGTTGCATAAATCTACACCCCCTGATGATGCACCCCTGGACTTTACGGCAGCTCCTTTAATGTTGCTGTCAGCCTCTTGGCCTCCCAGACCAATGTTCTTCTGTTCTTTTCAACAGTTTTTGATGGCCGTCCAGTTCTTGGTAATATCTCTGTTGTGCCCAATATAATCCCCTTCTTGCTGATGGGCTCCCCTGTGTCCCATGGTACATGTAATGCCTTGGACATGTTTTGGCCCCTTCTCCTGACTGACTCCTTCCAACCATCAGACCCCCAACTAAGAAAATGTCAGGGAACTCCTAGAAGAGCCGAACGTTCTACGGGGGAGCCGGAGTCCCTGTAAGTACGGTCAGCGGAGTACTGACTGCTAACCAGGAGGTTCAGTCTGAGCACCACCCCATCCCCGACTACAAGCGGGTGTGAACACTTATACAACCACATTATTTCAGCCCCCCCCCCTAAATGACTCCAGTTTGTCCCACGGGTGGTCCGGGCGGTCCAGATGAGACAGATAGCGGGTCACATTGCAGGGGGGATCTGAAGTCCTTCGTCTTTTTCAGCGGGGGTGCGCAGACCTCTTACATCTACGATGCATATACATGTATGTACTAAGTGACCCTCCTGCTGATTCCGAGTTCCATCCTGTATAGTACTGTAGAGCTGTACCACAGTGCCACCTACTGGTGAGCTCTGATACTGCAGCTCTGTACTGTAGATGTATCGCTGCTGTCTGATAATCCTCCCTTTGGTGTTTCAGCCCGACCTACGCTACCCCCAAGGTGCTGGAGAGGGCCGGCCTCTCGCTGGCTGACATAGACGTCTTTGAGTTCCATGAAGCCTTCGCAGTAAGATACGAGTCCATATATAGACTGGGGCTGCTGGGTGACGTCCTGCATGGTGGCGTGCCCTCCTATAGTGGGGGTGTCATATAGCCCCCCACTGCCCATCATAATCCGTGTCCTCTCGTCTGCAGGGTCAGATCCTCTCCAATCTGAAGGCAATGGAGTCTGAGTGGTTTGCGCAGAACTACATGGGACGGAAGACGAAGGTGACTATGAGCCTGCTGTGATATCTGCAGTAAGATGCTTGCCCAGCCGCCGGCTGGATGTCAGACAGTCCGGCACGGCGCCGGATTACAGGAACCTCCCGCCACGGAATCTGTCCTCTTATTCCTCAGCTGATCTGTGATTGCGTCAGATCTTCCATCGATCCATTGTGTTGTGTTTCAGGTTGGAGCGCCTGCGTTGGACAAGTTTAACACTTGGGGGGGCTCTCTGTCATTGGGTCACCCATTTGGAGCCACTGGCTGCCGTCTCGTCATGGCGGCCGCACACCGGCTGAAGAAGGAAGGAGGACAGTACGGCCTGGTGGCAGCGTGTGCAGCTGGAGGACAGGTGAGGACTGATACACCTATAGAAGATGACCTAGACTCTAGACTAGCAAGGAATTGCTTAAAGGGGGTGTCCAGTTGTAAGGCATTAATGGACTATATGTAGGATAGGCCAACAAGAGTAGATCAGTGGAGGTCTGTTGGAGCCCTACTTATCAGCTGCTCACTGGGCCAATTTATGCAGGAAGCAGACAGCTCCGTTCCCACTGCAGTGGACAGGCTTTGCATTGCAGCCGAAGTTTCAATTGAAGTGCATGGCCTGTGATACCAATAATGACCACTGCAGTGGGAACGGAGCCATCTGCTTCCTGCATAATCTGTTCAGTGCATGCATATAACTCCTCAGCAGGGGCCCTGAGGAGCGAGCGGCCATCAATCTACTATTAATGGTTTGTCCTAAGAACAGGCTATGAATGCCTTTACAACTGGACAACATATTTAACTATTTTAGCACCTCCAGTTTTTTTACTTTTCCATCCCCGCCTTCCACGAGCCATAAATTTTTTTTCTTTTATTTCTAGTACCATTTTGGGGTGCAGACATCTTTTTTTGATCACTCTTTAATCAAATATTCTGGGAGCCCGGATACCAAAAAAGTCACAATTCTGTCATTTCATCGTTTTTTAACCGCGCTCAATGTCTGGTATAAACCTAGTGATATTTTACTAGTTCAGACTTTAACGTACGGCAATGCCAAATGTGTGGGGGGTTTAATAGGCGAAACGGGAAAAGGAGGGGGGACCCTTTATCCTTTCCTGGTTAGGTCATTGGGGAACACAGCGAAGACCTCGGGTGTAGCTGGTGCCAACGAGGAGGCAGACTCTTACCAGCCCCCCGTAGCCACTCGGCTAAGGCTGCTCTCACACATGCGTCACAAACCGCAGCATTTACCGTGATTTGGGGCGGCGCTTTCTGAACACGTTACGGCTTTTGACAGGCTTTAGGCATACCGCATCATCGCTGGTCTTCGAAACGCCATTGAAATCAATGGGAGCGTTGTACCGCGGTCAGCCTGGTGTTTGAAATGCCGCGCTAATCGCGGTTAAAAGCGAGTCTTGGTCTCCAGCGGAGGCGGACCACCTCCTGCTTACAGGTCTTCAGGATCCTGGAGCGCCCCCCCCCTGCCGTACAGAATCCCCTACTATAGAGGAACCTCAGGGTTGCCAATAACTCCACGTCCCGAAGGCCATGTGGCACTAAGAGACCCTAACTTGTCTGTGACCCACCAGCGAAGATCCTTTCTTTTCAAACCCCTCCTCCGCCAAACAGAGGTCAGAAATCGTGAAAGATCAGGCTGATATCATTGCCACAGCAAGTATGGCGTCCCGCAGCTTCCTTATTCCTGTCCCCTGCCCCCTTCCTTGACTTTCCCACCCCATGTGCGGCCAGCTCTCTTGTGGCCCGAGTGGAAGTAGGGTCAAGCATGCTGTTGCTATCCCCTTGGCAGTCAATCGCGCCCCTTCCGAGGTCTGCGGTGGCGCTGTTCCCATGCTGTTTCGGTCCCACAGGGCAGGGGACCCCCCCCCCCTTGACTTTTTGGTGGGCAACCCCTCTCTGCTAACCCGGCTCTCAGCCGGTCGCTACCATGGAACTCATATGTGGCAGGACCGTGGAACTATGACGGTCCCCAAGGTCACACGGTCGCCCCCTTCCTCTGCCTGCAGCATTCCCCTTCACAAACCCCCTAGGAAGCGCTGCTGCTCCGAGGGCAAAATATTGGATTCTGACTCTTCCTTAGATGAGGAACGTCTTCTGGAGGTGAGATGGGAAATGCATGGCGTCCTAAAGGCCCAAACTGTCTGCAGTGGTAGGGGGGCAATGTGACAACCCGCAGCGACCTCCTCATAGGGGGTCTCCGTGTGACTAGTGATACCGCACACATTGGCTGCTGCGCTGGCAGGTTGGGGGTTAATGTAATGACTACAGAATGACACAATAAGTAGTCCGGGGGGGGTAATTGCTTATTTGCATCACATTTGCATTAAGCACATATTGTACAGGGTTATGGTGGCTGGAGGAGGATGTGCCCTGTGTATACAGCCTTGTATAACCTCCCGCCGCGGCCCCCGGGGTTCACTAGCGGACGGCATCTCCAGCTGTGATGACCAGTCCGGAATCCCCGAAGACTTGTGTAGAGTCAGTAAATATCACATATTATACCCTTGTTCTAGGCATTATTGGGGGTCTCGTAAACCCCTTGCGCTCCTTTTTCTGATCAACATTTGCCCATCAGCATCTGAGTCTGCCGTGGCCTGCGATCACTATGACTAGCGCTGGTGCGCTGCGTCTGCCGTGGCCTGCGATCACTATGACTAGCGCTGGTGCGCTGCGTCTGCCGTGGCCTGCGATCACTATGACTAGCGCTGGTGCGCTGCGTCTGCCGTGGCCTGCGATCACTATGACTAGCGCTGGTGCGCTGCGTCTGCCGTGGCCTGCGATCACTATGACTAGCGCTGGTGCGCTGCGTCTGCCGTGGCCTGCGATCACTATGACTAGCGCTGGTGCCCTGCGTCTGCCGTGGCCTGCGATCACTATGACTAGCGCTGGTGCGCTGCGTCTGCCGTGGCCTGCGATCACTAGGACTAGCGCTGGTGCGCTGCGTCTGCCGTGGCCTGCGATCACTAGGACTAGCGCTGGTGCGCTGCGTCTGCCGTGGCCTGCGATCACTAGGACTAGCGCTGGTGCGCTGCGTCTGCCGTGGCCTGCGATCACTATGACTAGCGCTGGTGCGCTGCGTCTTCCGTGGCCTGCGATCACTATGACTAGCGCTGGTGCGCTGCGTCTGCCGTGGCCTGCGATCACTATGACTAGCGATGGTGCGCTGCGTCTGCCGTGGCCTGCGATCACTATGATTAGCACTGGTTCTACAATACATTCATATGTACCCAAAAAAGTGGTAGTGACTAAAAACTGCAGCTCGCCACTCAAAAAACGAGCCGCCGGCCGGCCGCGGCGTCGGGAAAATAAAGTTATGGCTTTTGAAAAGTGGAGATCAGATCAGATACTGATGGGTCAGAAAGGACAAGTCCTTAATATTGGATTACCAGTAAATGCCTATAAGATTCACTAATCGCACACATCCGGACCCCATTTATCACAGCGGGCATGATGGGTTGGCACCATGCTTCCTGGCATCTGACCTGTGAACATGATGGGTTGGCACCATACTTCCTGGCATCTGACCTGTGAACATGATGGGTTGGCACCATGCTTCCTGGCATCTGACCTGTGAACATGATGGGTTGGCACCATGCTTCCTGGCATCTGACCTGTGAACATGATGGGTTGGCACCATGCTTCCTGGCATCTGACCTGTGAACATGATGGGCTGGCACCATGCTTCCTGGCATCTGACCTGTGAACATGATGGGTTGGCACTATGTTTCCTGGCATCTGACCTGTTCCTCATGACATATTGTTAGGGATCTGTTCTTAAATTGACAGGATTCACCAAGGCACAATGCATGCCCAGCACTCCAGTGCCAACCATGCTGGCAGTTTCCTTTGCTCTGCATGCATTTCCTCCAACCCTTATTAATAAATATCTGTTTATACGATCTATTTTGGAACGGACCCATTAACCTTGAGTGTCCCCTTTAGACAGTCTGATCTGCATGAGACATGTATGGTGTGGCCCATGACCTGCGTGGAAGGGACTTCTATTTGCATATTACCATTTTTGTCTCTTGCAGGGCCATGGAATGATTGTAGAAGCTTATCCCCAATAGCTCGACCCCGTATCACCGGCTCATCGGACACTCTGGAGCTCCCGTACGCACCCATTACTAGGAGCATCTGCCTGTTTTGCAGCACTGTAAATAATAAATTTTCTTAGTTGCCTTGTCTGCAATATAGGACCTGAGTGATTTTGTACCTGAGCCGTCCCACTGGCTTCTCTGCTGTTCACTGCCACATGTTGGGGTTAACCTGGAGCCCATGGCGGTTCCCTGCTTTCTTAACCTGGACATGACACTTCCTGGTGTGCAGACAATGAACTGCTCTCGTTGCCTTATAATAGCTGCTGATTGTAGAAAAACCATAAAAACCACTGCAGTGACTGAGTTAATATCTGAGAAACGGGTGAGAAGCCGAGGTTTTCAAGAATTAATAAAAAAAAAGATGACTAAAAAAAAGTTGTTCGGTTTTTTTTCTGAGCAGAAATCTGTCACCTTTTGATTCTGAAAACTGCTTTCCACTTCCTGGTTCTCTTTCTGCGCGGTCAGTCCTGGAACATACCGTGTTCATCGCTCTATAAGACGCACCTCGGTTTTAGAGGAGGAAAAAAAGGGGGGAAATTTCTGAACTCCCCCAGATGAGGCAGGAAGGTATTACAAATATATGGGGCTTGGTCCTGGGCTTTAATCCCGGCCGATAGAAAAAATACAGCATGGGATTAAAGCTCCTGCAATCAAGCCAGAGCAGGTTGGGGCTTGGCTGCTAGTAAAAGCCAAGGACCTGGAGGAGAAGGTAAAAGCGCTATGTAGCGAAGAGAGAAAGCAGAAGTGTTACTTCCTCTATTTGACCTTGTGATCACGTGACCGCCGGGTGCCCCCTGGCATAGTAGAGCTGCAGGGTTTTAGCAGACCCCGACCAGCTCTGCCACTGACTGATGTCACTAGAGGAAGATGGTTCCCCTGTATCTGCGGCTCCTATGGATGCCGCAACTACAGTGGAAAATGTGAAAAAAGTGACAATGTGAACGACCCTCCGAGGTCTTGTATATCCTAATGGAGAGCAGAGAGGTTACAAAAATAAATAGAATTACAAAAACTTACAGAATAAAGATTTATACAGAAAAAATAAAACAAATCGACGCCAACCAAAACCGTCGCCATCTACGCCCTCTAATCCAAGACTATACAAATGTTATAGATCAAACCAACATGACAAACCCATCCCCCATACACGATTCTTAAAATGTAGTAGATTTACTCTAAAATAAACTACAAATTTATAAAAAGTACAATTATTAGGGTTAAATCTATAATCTAATGGCCCCATCTGTCACGGGGGAAACGGCTGCAACAATAACGGTGGGAGCTGAAGAAAAAAATGGGGCAGTAAAATCCCTAAGTGTCTGGTCCTTAATGGTGGACACCGTGTAATGACTGACTGTCCTCACAAGGCATCACACATCAGGGCAGCAGACGCAGCCCACTGTAGGACCCGGGACCTTGTGCTGCCGGGTATCCTGGAGGGTTGGCATGTGGACCTATTGCTATAGAGACTCCTCTTCACCATGTGGTTGTCTCCTCCGCCGTGCTTCAGCTCCTTGTGTCTCTAGTACAAGTCCCCTAACCATGGGGGAAACCCGGTGTATAGATCCTGCATCCAAAGATGTTGGGGGGAGTAGTCGTGGCCAACCTGACGGGTTCAGTCGCCAATCTTACAGGACGGCTCTCCCCGTGACTGGCTGGCCAGTAATAACAGGATGGCATGAGCTCCGCTAGGGGAGAAGCCGCTCTTCAAAGTGGCTCTCCAATCTAGGACAGGGTACACCAAGCAGGAGCACCCACTAAAAGCGGCATATAAACAAGATGCCACCTTGGCACAACCCTTTAAGAATTATAGCGGACCTATCCCTGGATAAAGTCAGCAGAGATGACGGCGTGGCTCTGCTGCTACTGCCCTCTTGTTTGCTATAGTCTCCCTTTAGGCTGCTGGTCTGCAAGATTTGTGCGTTGCGAGACCCGAATCTTTTGAATGGGGTCATATACATGAGCAGGTTATTTTCCGTGGTGCAGGAAAAAGCGTGCAGTCAACCATGTTTCGGCGACCCCTTAGAACGCTTCACCCAGTGTTTCCAACGGAGCTGACAGAAACACGCACGAGGTTTCCTATTGAAAGCTGGAGGGTCGCTACTTCCCTTAAGTGATGCACGTCATTCACACACAAACACCCCGCATCCGCAGGGAAATCTCACGTTTCCGAGTGCGATTATCGGGTTGAGCTTTACAGATGAATATCATGCGTGCCTCTGTGAAGTTAGGCTTACCTGGATGAACTCTGGGAGCGCCAGTAGCTGGACCTAAAAAAATGTGACAAGCATGCAGTCCACCCCATTCACAATCAATGTCTGATGTTGCCCATTGACTGAGCGGTGGGGACTGCACACTAGTCACCTTGAGAGAGTTGGTCCTACTAAGAGCTCACTGGGGCAAAGAAAGGCAAGTATGGAGGAAAGACTCTGTAGAGTCAGCTGGCCGCCTCAGCAGGGTCTTGTGGCCCGCCTCACTGACTTTAACCACCGATAGGTCCTATTTAACGCCGTGGTGTTCGAACGGTTTGGCTATCGGTTTCATTGCCTCACCGAAAGGATCTGCTTTGTTACAAAGGAACGGCAGCCTGCAAAATAGTTTTATATTTGGGCCAAACTTGTAACCCTCTAAGTCCAGCTTTGGTGTGCCGCACGGTGAGACAGGACGTTAAGGCAGAGAAGTCCAACACATTTCCTTTAGGTAGTTTATTGATTTCACAGTGACTTGCTGTAATACATCTCCAGT
This sequence comes from Eleutherodactylus coqui, assembly GCF_035609145.1. NCBI lineage: Eukaryota > Metazoa > Chordata > Amphibia > Anura > Eleutherodactylidae > Eleutherodactylus > Eleutherodactylus coqui. The sequence continues at coordinate 19,224,218 of NC_089837.1, read as the reverse complement.
GTTATACGTGGCTGTACAGGTCAGAGGTCATGTTGTGCAGTGTAGATGGATCGTTGCGCTCTCTGATCATTCTATTCGAGGTGGGTGGTGGCATCAGCTGGGGATCTGTCTGTAGATCTCTGCAATTTCTGGTTCACTCCATGGGTCCTGGAATATATGAATATGAAGAATTGGTCATGGTATCTCACTTAGCCTCCCTGTAGCGTGTTTTGGTCACTGTGTAGGGCAAGAGCCTGGACTCAAGACCCTGTCTGTCCTTCTACGACAAGGAGCCATCAGCCTGGCAGATCATAACTGAATCATCTGTGCCTCCCGTGTTGGGACACACAAGATTCCTATAGCTCCAACCCAAGAAGGAAGACTTTGGACTCCGCTACGCCTCGTATCTTCCCACCCTATGTTATTTTTTTTACAATTAAGTAGTTCTAGATTGCAAGAACTGTAGTCAGTTAATCCGGTGGACCAGCAGTCACCAGGCTGTGTGCGTTGACCAAAACGAGAAGAGCAAGGACTGCAAAAGAAGTGTCTGACCAAATCGAATCCAAACTCCCTCTTCCACTAATGACCAGACTGACGCCGTGTTATTCCAGACATCTCTCCAGCACATTGCTAGAAAGTGTTGGAGAATGAAGAGGACAGTAACATCAGTGCAGCATTTGTGGTTTCTAGGACACAAGACCCCAATGGAACGTTCTAGAGAAGTTGTGGTTATACAGTCGGGGGCCAAAAGTATTTGGATAGAGACATAATTTCCTCTCTACACCACCACAATGGATCTGAAAAAGAAACCCAATTCCAAAAACAGTTGGCCCGCTGTGTAAAATGTAAATAAACGTAAAGAATAGAAAAGTAATGATTTAGAAATCTCGTCTCCCATATTTTATTCACAATAGGATACATATTAGAAGGGAGAGGAGACATTTTTCATATCATTTAAAAAAAAATTAAAAAAAATTGATGGCAGCAGCCACCAATCTCACAAAACTTGGGCAGGGGTAAAAGAAGGCTGGAAAAGTAAGTGATACTAATGAAAAACAGCTGGAGGGGCGGTTTTCTACTAAGTCACATGACTGTATATAAAGAGCATGTTAGAGAGGCCGAGTCTCTCAGAAGCAAAGATGGCCGGAGGTCACCAATCTGTGAGAAACTGCGACTAAACATTGTGGGGCAATTTCAGGATGACTCTGAATATCCCCCCTCCTCTGCAGTACAGAATATCATCAGAATAGTCAGAGGATCTGGAGATATTTATGTAGACAACGGACAAGGCTGACGGTCAGTAGTGGATGTTGGAGGTCTACGAGCCCTCAGGCGTCGCTGCATTATACACAGGCATGATTCTGTAATGTAATCCCTGCAGGGCTCAGGAATACTGCCAGATATCACTGTGTGTGAACACAGATCACCAACCCACAAATACAGTTACAGCCGCATCATGCCAAGAAGAAGCCAAATATCAGCCCAATCCAGGAACGCCGGCGTCTTCTCTGGGCCAAAGCTCATTTATAGTGGACTGAGGCCAAACTCTTCTGTGGGCAGATGGACCAAAACGTGAAAACCACGGCCGCCGTGTCCTGTGGACTCAAGAGGAACCATCCAGCTTGTTATCAACGCACAGTCCTGCCTCCTTGATGGTATTGGGTGGCATTAGTGCCTATGGCACTTGCAGCTTGCACATCCTGAAAGGCACTACCAATGTTGAGCAGTATATAGAGGTAAAACAACATATACTCCATGCAGACGTTTCTTTCATGGAAGGCCTTGTATACTTCAGCAGGACAAGGATTTATTTATTTTTTTAGCCCTTGTAAAGAAAAATCCTATCAAAGACAAAGTGAATGATTGCAGAATCCCAACAATGGCCGCCTCCACTTGTATTGTTACCTCTTTGGACCACCTACTGTGAGTTCCCATGATCAGCTGATAGAAATGGCAGCAGCACAGCTCTCCTAGTGGTGGGACCAGGTCAGAACAGCTCTACTGCTAACTGCCAGGACTGCTGACAACCGAACCCTCACCAATCTGATATTGCTTGCCTTTCCCAAGGAGAGGCCATCGATTTTGTAGTTTCAGAGGGCTAAAATATCAAGGGAACATGTGACATTGACCTTCATCAACTATCCAATGAGAATGGCAGGTCTACACTTCAGTCACATCTCCTTTGCTTTGGTGAAGATGTACAGAGGTTAAAGGTTGAGAATCGTCCAAATACTTCAGTAAGGATGTCTTTCAAAAATATTACGACATTTAAGGGGTTTTCCGGTTGCAGAACTGTCACTTTCCTCCACTTGGCCATAGCCATAAATTCATAATGCCCTTGCTGTCTAGCAACATGATGGTTTTTAAGTGCTGGTGCCAATCACATGATCCTTCTGGCCCCGAATCAATTACGTTCGGTGACACGCCACTTCATTCACTGTACATGACTCCCTATGATGTTTCGGAACGGCGCATCATAGATTGTCATGGAGGGAGTAGGGCCAGACAGAACTGCTATTATGTGTGTGCCTATGCCAGTTTATTATGCCCTTGCCAACACCCCAGTGCAAGCATGCCTGGGGATCGTAGGAATTGGCTGCAGGAAGTGATGTCACAGGAAGCTGGGGAAGTAAGAATAAACCTCATTGGAAGAGTTTCGCCAACTACTTTATCATTCAGAAAGGTGTTTGGGAGAGTTATTTGATGGCGCTGTGGGAATCTTTTTGTATTTTTGGAGAATTGAAATCTATTAACACATCTTCTAGCCATGGAAGTAGTTGCCTGAGGGATGTATGGGAGACCAGACCCCCGTGTTGACCAAATCCAAGTGTCCAAAGCACTTCATAAAGCACTGTACACTTCAAAGGGTCTATCTAGACATTTCCATCACTAGAACCCTCTATGGGTTGTGAGGCCACGCTCTACAATGGTGGTAATGATAACTGCCTTACCATGTTGTATGAGGAACATTCACAGCAGGCCGGCAGCGGCAACAAAGCCTGAAGTTTTTGGAATCTTTTGGACAGGGCTTCCCGAATCTGAAAGATAAATGAGATGCTGAATATCCTCCACTTTATCAATACAGAAGGGATTCATAACTCTAACCAGTCATCTCAGCCACTTACTCTTTTGTCTAGTAGACATCCGAAGATCAAGATGATCACACCCTGAAGAAGGAAGATATGATGGGAATTAATGTGAGAGAAACAAAATAATGATCTGGACTACTGCCTCGATGTTATGTGTAGACCTACCAATCAACGCCTCAATGAACCAACTTATATTACATGGCACTACGATATTACACTGACGTGCCAAACGTCATGGGACAGGAACTAATATTGTGCAGGAACACCTTCCCTAGTCCAACTAAGTACAACAACTCGACATGGCATCAATTCCACAAGTGGACAGAAGACGTCTGGCTAATGCCCACAGCTCTGGGGTATTTGTAGGGGCAGAATCTAAGGTGAGAATGGACCACTCCACCACATCCCATAACTGGAGAGTCATGCAACTAAGCCTATATTGGTGAGGTACCAAAGCCCTTTTACAGGGTTTGACAATTGATCACGAATGCCTTTTTGCCTAATTGCCGGCTCCCATGAAGCTGCATCTGATCACCCAGCGAACAAGAAAACACTGGTTGCATGTTTTGTGTAACCAAAAAAAAAGAAGAAAATAATCGTCATAAGCACGTATCCTTCATGAATGAAGAAGGTGTTGCCAATGATTAAAAATACACTCTGTGGCGAAAAATGAGCTTATATTCCCATTTAACTATGAAACAATACCTCAACAGCGCCACCTGTTGTTTTGGTTTTTTTTTTGTCCTGGCTGGGAAGGTGTTCCCACAAATGGATGTAAACTTACATCATCCAGTTATGACTGAGAGCACTGACCCTCACTGTTAACCCCTTGCATGCTGCAATCAATGTTGATCGTGGCATGTAAAGGTTTCACAGAGGGAGGGCGCTCCCACTGTGACCTCATCAGCCTTCTGCCCTGCAATCGTGGTGGGCGATGGGATGCCATACGATAGTCTATGATTGCTATGAATATCAATAATGCATAGCAGTACAGAAGTACTGCAGCATATTATGACAGGTTCAAGTTCCCTACAGAGAAATAAACATGTAGAAACAAACATTGTAAAAAAAACACAAAAAATAGTAAATAAAAAGACCCTTCTTGCACACTTTCCCATCTTTGTTTAACTAAAAAAAAAGTTTAAGCGCCCCATGTTTGGTATCGTCACATCCGTAAGGACCCGTGCAATAAAGTGAACAGCAAATATTAAAAAAAAAATTAAAAACAAAAACAGAGCCATAGTTCATCGCGCAAAAAACAAGCCCACACCGTCCATGGGAAAATAAAAAGTTATGGCGCTCTCTAGCGCCTCTAGGAGGTAATGCCCTTGTAATACGACACCCAATGGTAGAGCGCACAATTCCATATATTATCGGAGACATATCAAGGTCCAGTAGGCCCCATTGGAGTCTATGGGTGGGATATTGCAGTAGAGGTTGGATCGACCAATATTGCATCAAATACACAATGCCTTAGTCTGGTTACACCTTCCCAAGATTAACTAGAGTCTTGCTATCTTATGTAGGACCGGCCACCTATTTAATGTGTATGTGGGTGTCCAACAACCCCCCTAACGGCAGATGTTGGTAAAGGAAAGGTCGGACAGCTATCTTATGTGTGGCCAGCCTAAGAGTTTAATGTGAAATTACATCAAGAGCCTCTTCTTATGGGTTCTTACCTGATAAGTTTCAAGGATTGTAAGGATGTAATCAAAGGCTTCATGGACTTCATCTAACTCTGTCATTGTCTTCAGAATCCATATTATGCCGAACACAGATGTTAATATGGCAAGTGCCTTGGAAACCAAGGCTTTTCCATCTTCCTCTGGCTCTTCATCAGCGGGAGGTCGTAATAATTTCCAGACCATGGCAACAATGGTGAACTTGTTCAGTACAACAATCAGAAGAACTGGCCCCGAAAAGGCAAATATGGCTCCATCTTCTTCATTCAAAAAGCAGGTCCCTTCTGTAATGTATCCTCCTTTGGGATATTCAATACCTATCATCACACTGGCAATGATGAGTGGACAGATATAGCCGATCCATGCCATGACCAAAAGGACCGCAACTTTGATGAGTTGGAAGGTGAAGACAAGCTCGTAAAGGAGAATGAAGCTCTGGAGCAACATCCAGAACAAGGAGGCCAGATAGAAGACGTGCTGCAAGAAGGCTGCCGCGATGCACAGCTTGTTGGTGTGGCTTTCGGTTATGAGGGTCGATGTTAAGAACCAAACATCAGCCATGCACATGGATACAGCAATGTTGATCAAAACCACCTGCCGATAGAAAGAAATGTCGTCCTTCACCACAAACTTCCACTCTATGATGTAGATGATGAGGCAGGCGAATAGACTCAGGATAGACAAACCAGCTCCAACCTGGCTGACTGTCTCCAAGACATCTTCCTCAAAAACGCCAAGTGACATTAAGACCGAGTAGGCTGCCACCTGTCTATATTGGCACTCAACACTGTCGTTGACGAGAATTGTCTGGCATCCTTCTGTTGACCATCCTCCAGCCCCTTCAAAAAGGCTGTTGTCCCAAAATACACATTGGGCAGTGCCAACGTCGGTGCTGTTGGGTTCCATCCTACGAAAGAAGACTACATGTAAATCTGCCTGTGTCACTGTCTGGTTTCCAGTCTTAATGGTATTGACTACAACATGACTTTCCACACTGTGGTCATATCCTTTCACACTCTCTCCAAAGTTCAGAGGGAGAATCTTGCCCAGGTTCCTAAGGACCATATTGATCACAGTGATGTTACTAGAGTCGCTCATTGCAATATTTTTTACGCTCACAGAAATGTTGGGGGTTGTGTTGAAAAATGTGTAGTAGTCAGTCCATGTTAAAGACGTCAAGACCACGGTGCTCATTTGGACATTAAGCCGTATGAAGTTATTCGAACCGGGCTCAAAAAGTCTGGATATCATTTCGACCGACTGCAGCAACGTGGATCCGATGGAAGGTTCTGTCAGAAGTGCTGGTATCCAGAAGGTGGTGAGGTCAAAATTGAGCAGCCGACTAAACACCGTCACAAGATTCTGCACAAAGAGGGAAAGCAATTCAATCACAGATATGCAAACATGATACAGATGAGGAGAGGGCCAAATGATCTAAAGCGGTAGCACTGTTCGAGTGGGCAGGCTCTTCTTGGTGTGATATTTGCCCTCCTTTGTTGGCTTCCTCCTGCCCACATTTTGTAATGTTCTACACAGCACTCAGACAATCAGACTTCCCTAACTGCTTCTCCTTGTGTAAGTCCTACTATGACTGTTATGGGAAAAAAAGGCATCTTTAAAGGGGTTCTGTCATTTAAAAAAATGCTGTACTTACCTATTCCTCCCCAGGCAGCCTTCTTACCAGATCTTCACCTCGCCGATCTGTTCCTGGCCCCTACAGTCCCCCAGGGCACCTCAACGCGAGCCGGTTGGATCCTCTTCTTCCGGTGACGAAGCATACATTACCGGCATTCTCCTTCCTGCAGGTCAGTGTACCAAGTCACTAGGGACGTAGTGTTCATTGCCTAGCAGGGAATGCCAGGCCGCTACACATACTATATGAACATTAGCGGCGAGACCTGACGCATGCGCGCTAAAGCAGGCTGCCGAAGATCAGCATTCCCTGCTAGGCAGTGAACGCTACACCACTTGTGAGGAGCCAGGAGAAGATCGGCGAGGTGAAGATCTGGTAAGAAAACTGCCTGGGGAGGAATAGGTAGGTACAGAATTGTTTTTTCTTAATGTCAAAACCCCTTTAACTCCAATTTCAAAAAAGGTCGGACGCTGTGTAAAGTTTTTGTTGTCATAATGCACCAATGTTTTCCATTGGTTAACGGTTCGGACTACAGGCAGCCGGTTCACCCCCGGAATCTTCTTCAATGAAGAAGATGAAATGGAAAGAAGTCTACCCCCCTGATAAGTTCTGTGTTCTATCGTGGATAAAGTATAGTTGGATGAGATCTCCACATCATTGCATTCTTTTTCTCTTTATATTTATTGATATTTTACACAGTGCCCAACCTTTTGGGAATTGGGGTTGTGAAGAGGGGACATTTGTAGTATTGCCCTCTAGTAGCCACATGTACATGTCGATGGTCCCCCGGCAGAGTATCTAGTTTGGGCACTCTATCAAGCGGATTCAGTACTGAACCAGTTTGGCTGCACCTGGTCTAGACAGCTTTATGAGGAGGTACTTACCGACATGGCAGCAGCATTGAGCGGGATGTTGTTAACTACAGCCATCGTGGAGAGAATCTTTATGGTTTCCACCACCATGATGATATCCGAGGGATAACTGATGTAGTTTAGGCTTGAGATGGTGAAGTTCCTTAAACTCATCACCATCTGTGGGATAGCCTGCTCGGGTATTCCCAACCCTCCGTTCAGCATCTGATGGCAAAAAACACAATGATTGGACTAAGAACAAGAAGCTCATCTTCTCTGATATCTTATACTTGAGTTACATCATATTTTATACTCTGGTCTCACTGAGAGCTACATTTACAGTTCTGCAGGTTGCCGGCTATTTCTAATGCTGGCCATACATTTACAAGATCAGTCAGCTGCAATGAAGCTGATTAATAGTTTGTGGGAGAGTTTATATAAAGGATCCAGTCACCTACAGGAAAGATTCCGAACTGCGGGGTAAAATAAAGAAATGTCATCTAGAGCCCCGGTCACTCCAGACCCAGAAGACGCTGGTAGCCGTCACGAACAATGTACAACACATGACAACTACAAGGGAGGTGAGGATGGGACTCGTGCTGGCCGGGGAACACGAAGGAGATTTCGTATGACTTATTTCTTTTTTTTACAGCATTCACTGTTTGCAAAGAGCGGCAAGATCGTCCAGATGGAGCTGATCTTACCATATGCTGGCATTTTTGATTACGTTTGTTGGAAATTATCCAACAAGATGCATCAAATTTTTGAAGGCCGCAGTCTACCATCAGAGATGATCGCTCAAGTTAATTTTGTGACCAGAAATGGTCAAAAATGGCCATATGGGATTATTTATCTTAAGTGTATGTCCACTTTTAGGCACTTCATACACTATACTGACAAAACTATTAGGGACAATCCTGTGCTGTCAGATGAAGGCGATATGCAAATCACATGTGTGAGCATCAGGTACAAAGGAGAGGATCAAACAGACATTTCCCAGTACAGAACCAATCAGATGTCACCAGGTGTAGAGCAGACAATGGGGTCTGGTAGTGGGATGTCACCAGGTGTAGAGCTAACAACGGGGTCTGGTGGGGGGATGTCACCAGGTGTAGAGCTGACAATGGGGTCTGGTGGGGGGATGTCACCAGGTGTAGAGCTGACAATGGGGTCTGGTGGTGGGATGTCACCGGGTGTAGAGCTGACAACGGGGTCTGGTGGGGGGATGTCACCAGGTGTAGAGCTGACAATGGGGTCTGGTGGTGGGATGTCACCACGTGTAGAGCTGACAACGGGGTCTGGTGAGGTGATGTCAACAGGTGTAGAGCTGACAACGGGGTCTGGTGAGGGGATGTCAGCAGGTGTAGAGCTGACAACGGGGTCTGGTGGGGGGATGTCGCCAGGTGTAGAGCTGACAACGGGGTCTGGTGGGGGGATGTCGCCAGGTGTAGAGCTGACAACATGGTCTGGTGGGGGGATGTCACCAGGTGTAGAGCTGAAAATGGGGTCTAGTGGGGGGATGTCACCAGGTGTAGAGCTGACAATGGGGTCTGGTGGGGGGATGTCGCCAGGTGTAGAGCTGACAACATGGTCTGGTGGGGGGATGTCACCAGGTGTAGAGCTGACAACGGGGTCTGGTGGGGGGATGTCACCAGGTGTAGAGCTGACAATGGGGTCTGGTGGTGGGATGTGACCGGGTGTAGAGCTGACAACGGGGTCTGGTGGGGGGATGTCACCAGGTGTAGAGCTGACAATGGGGTCTGGTGGTGGGATGTGACCGGGTGTAGAGCTGACAACGGGGTCTGGTGGGGGGATGTCACCAGGTGTAGAGCTGACAACGGGGTCTGGTGGTGGGATGTCACCAGGTGTAGAGCTGACAACGGGGTCTGGTGGTGGGATGTCACCAGGTGTAGAGCTGACAACGGGGTCTGGTGGGGGGATGTCGCCAGGTGTAGAGCTGACAACATGGTCTGGTGGGGGGATGTCACCAGGTGTAGAGCTGACAATGGGGTCTAGTGGGGGGATGTCAACAGGTGTAGAGCTGACAATGGGTTCTGGTGGGGGGATGTCACCAGGTGTAGAGCTGACAACGGGGTCTGGTGGGGGGATGTCACCAGGTGTACAGCTGATAGCGGGGTCTGGTGGGGGGGATGTCACCATGTGTAGAGCTGACAATGGGGTCTGGGGTGGGATGTCACCACGTGTAGAGCTGACAACGGGGTCTGGTGGTGGGATGTCACCAGGTGTAGAGCTGACAACGGGGTCTGGTGGTGGGATGTCACCAGGTGTAGAGCTAACAACGGGGTCTGGTGGGGGGATGTCACCAGGTGTAGAGCTGACAACGGGGTCTGGCGGTGGGATGTCACCAGGTGTAGAGCTGACCGCGGGGTCTGGTGGGGGATGTCACCAGGTGTAGAGCTGACAAGGGGGTATGGCGGTGGGAAGCCCCCAGGTGTAGAGCCGACAACGAGGTCTTGTGGAGGGATGTCACCAGATGTAGAGCCGACAATGGGGTCTGGTGGTAGGATGTCACCAGGTGTAGAGCTGATAGCGGGGTCTGGTGGGGGGGATGTCACCATGTGTAGAGCTGATAGCGGGGTCTGGTGGGGGGGATGTCACCATGTGTAGAGCTGACAATGGGGTCTGGTGGTGGGATGTCACCCTGTGTAGAGCTGACAACAGGGTTTGGTGGTGGGATGTCACCAGGTGTAGAGTTGACAACGGGGTCTGGTGGGGGGATGTCGCCAGGTGTAGAGCTGACAACATGGTCTGGTGGGGGGATGTCACCAGGTGTAGAGCTGACAATGGGGTCTGGTAGTGGGATGTCACCAGGTGTAGAGCTGACAATGGGGTCTGGTGGGGGGATGTCACCAGGTGTAGAGCTGACAACGGGGTCTGGTGGTGGGATGTCACCAGGTGTAGAGCTGACAACGGGGTCTGGTGGGGGGATGTCACCAGGTGTAGAGCTGACAACATGGTCTGGTGGGGGGAGGGCACCAGGTGTAGAGCTGACAACGGGGTCTGGCGGTGGGATGTCAACAGGTGTAGAGCTGACAGCGGGGTCTGGTGGGGGATGTCACCAGGTGTAGAACTGACAATGGGGTCTGGCGGTGGGATGCCCCCAGGTGTAGAGCTGACAACGGGGTCTGGCGGTGGGATGTCAACAGGTGTAGAGCTGACAGCGGGGTCTGGTGGGGGATGTCACCAGGTATAGAGCTGACAACGGGGTCTGGCGGTGGGATGCCCCCAGGTGTAGAGCCGACAACGAGGTCTGGTGGAGGGATGTCACCAGATGTAGAGCCGACAACGGGGTCTGGTGGGGGGATGTCACCAGGTGTAGAGCTGACAATGGGGTCTGGTGGTGGGATGTCACCAGGTGTAGAGCTGACAACGGGGTCTGGTGGTGGGATGTCACCAGGTGTAGAGCTGACAACGGGGTCTGGTGGTGGGATGTCACCAGGTGTAGAGCTGACAACGGGGTCTGGCGGTGGGATGTCACCAACCAATCACAGCACATTTGGACCCTCCAAAGTCCACTGCTGGCCACGCTATTGGGAGATGTAAACCATCCGGTGTGTCCGATGCCGCCACATTCAGGGAGACATTGGCCCGTATGCAGCACAGATGCCAACTGGAGAGGTCAGGGGTCACACTCTCATTACAGCAGCAGTGGAGGTCACCACTAGACCAGAGCTACAAACCAAGTGAGTCCACTATGGGGGCCAATGTTAGTACTGGGGCTTCTAATGAGGGTCACCAACAGGGTCACTAATACTATTGGGATCATTATGGTAGACACTATTAGTCTGGTGGGGGTATGTAGAGGTCACTATTATTGGGGACAGTTAAGGGGGACACTTACTATTTGTGCCACTATTGGGCATTACCACTCTGTCACTTCAGACAAGTCTGAATGGTCCACAAATATGTTGGGTATCTTGTGTATTGAAGCTTTCAGTGATTATAAAGTGAGTGTTTTTTATCTGTGGGGGGGGGGGGGGGGACACCTTTTCCTCGGGCGCCATAAACGCTTGGGTCGCCCCTGCATGTATCATCTGTTTTTCTCATGAGCAAAAAACGGAAGAGATGCGTTTTTTCTCGCATTGCTTGGCAACCATTCATGACAAATGGGGCGTACAATGATGTCAGTCCAAGTAGCGCCGTTTTTTAGCACCCGCTGACGTGATAGCCGTCATCCAAGAAACTGGAGCAGAATAAAACATGCTGGGTTTTTATTTTTTTTACATGGACTATCAGTCTCGCCCTGTTCAATGTCGTGCCAGTTGCGGTGATGGTCGGCGAGATTTACACCCGTCTGAATACGCCCCTAAATGACCCAGTACATATCCTGAAGAGAGGGTGATGGGCTCACCTGCGCCTGTTCCAGAACCTTCTGGAGCCTGGAGTCCACACAAGCCTCCTGAGCAGTCGCCCACCGGCCGCTCATCAGGCAGCTCCTGGTAATACTTCCTATCTTACCGCTGGCGCAGAGGATTCCTGCATCGTACCCGGCCTTGGTGACCTTCCATCTATCATCTCTGTCAGCAGAGCAAAACATGTCCGTGTCTGAACAGGAAATACAGAAGACATGAGGCTGTTTAGGTGGACTGAAATCACTCTCTATTCACTGACTTGGTGCTGGGCTTGTGCTTCTAGGCAAGAGCCAGTCGGAAGAAAAAGAGCTGCAGCATAAAGCATGGAGGAGGAAAGAAGCAGCAACCTGAGCCTCAGATGAGACAGAAAGGTAAGTCCAGGTTAGCTCAGCCCACACCAAGGAAGAAAGAGGCATAATATAATATAACTTGGTACAGCGGGCTCCGCCTGTCATGTTATACCATCCTACGTAGAAGCAGAGCCAGCGATCACACAAGCTGCAAAACCATCCATGATCATGTCAGACTCACCCTGTATAAAGGCCAGGCGGATCCGGGACTCTGCAACTCTATTCAAATCATCATGGAAAATGCATCTGTAGTCCGTGTCGTCAGCGGGGATCACATCTATAGTCAGAGGGTAACACTGCCAATCACCTCTGTACACAACATCATCTGCATACAGGAGGGAAGCAGACACATAGGGGGCAGCATTATAGTACTTATATTCTTGCACATAGGGGGCAGTATTATAGTAGTTATATTCTTGTACATAGGGGCAGTATTATAATAGTTATATTCTTGTACATAGGGAGCAGTATTATAGTAGTTATATTCTTGTACATAGGGGGCAGTATTATAGTAGTTATATTCTTGTACATAGGAGGCAGTATTATAGTACTTATATTCTTGTACATAGGGGGCAGTATTATAGTAGTTATATTCTTATACATAGGGAGCAGTATTATAGTAGTTATATTCTTGTACATAGGGGGCAGTATTATAGTAGTTTTATTCTTGTACATAGGGGCAGTATTATAGTAGTTATATTCTTGTACATAGGAGGCAGTATTATAGTAGTTATATTCTTGTACATAGGGAGCAGTATTATAGTAGTTATATTCTTGTACATAGGGGGCAGTATTATAGTAGTTTTATTCTTGTACATAGGAGGCAGTATTATAGTAGTTATATTCTTGTACATAGGGGGCAGTATTATAGTAGTTATATTCTTGTACATAGGAGCAGTATTATAGTAGTTATATTCTTGTACATAGGAGGCAGTATTATAGTAGTTATATTCTTGTACATAGGGGGCAGTATTATAGTAGTTATATTCTTGTACATAGGAGGCAGTATTATAGTAGTTATATTCTTGTACATAGGAGCAGTATTATAGTAGTTATATTCTTGTACATAGGGGCAGTATTATAGTAGCTATATTCTTGTACATAGGGGGCAGTATTATAGTAGTTATATTCTTGTACATAGGGGGCAGTATTATAGTAGTTATATTCTTGTACATAGGGGGCAGTATTATAGTAGTTATATTCTTGTACATAGGAGCAGTATTATAGTAGTTATATTCTTGTACATAGGGGCAGTATTATAGTAGTTATATTCTTGTACAAAGGGGCAGTATTATAGTAGTTATATTCTTGTACGTAGGGGGCAGTATTATAGTAGTTATATTCTTGCACATAGGGGCCAGTTTTATAGTAGTTATATTCTTGTACATAGGGGGCAGTATTATAGTAGTTATATTCTTGCACATAGGGGGCAGTATTATAGTAGTTATATTCTTGTACATAGGGGGCAGTATTATAGTAGTTATATTCTTGTACATAGGGGCAGTATTATAGTAGCTATATTCTTGTACATAGGGGCCAGTTTTATAGTAGTTATATTCTTGTACATAGGGGGCAGTATTATAGTAGTTATATTCTTGCACATAGGGGGCAGTATTATAGTAGTTATATTCTTGCACATAGGGGCCAGTTTTATAGTAGTTATATTCTTGTACATAGGGGGCAGTATTATAGTAGTTATATTCTTGCACATAGGGGGCAGTATTATAGTAGTTATATTCTTGTACATAGGGGGCAGTATTATAGTAGTTATATCCTTGTACATAGGAGCAGTATTATAGTAGTTATATTCTTGTACATAGGGGCAGTATTATAGTAGTTATATTCTTGTACACAGGAGGCAGTATTATAGTACTTATATTCTTGTACATAGGAGCAGTATTATAGTAGTTATATTCTTGTACATAGGGGCAGTATTATAGTAGTTATATTCTTGTACACAGGAGCAGTATCATAGTAGTTATAGTATTCTACATAGGGAGCAGTCTTGTATTATTGTTGCAGACCTGATGCCACTTCGTGGATGGGCTCCCACATTACATTGTATGTTCCTCCATTATTTTGGACGCAGCACTCCACTGTGATGTGAGGTGGTATGGTTGAGTTTTTCCAGAGAAAGACGTTGGGTGGGTTTAGCACTATATCTGAAGAGCTCAGTGGAAACTTTACCAGAAAATTGACCTGTCGTTGAGCATTTTGATAAACAAATCTGCAGACGTATAATCCTGCAGAACAAGAAGATTACAATCAGAATGCTGTGTGAACTTGTCAGAGAAAATATTGTTTTCTTATTACTGAGATCTGTTATTCTGTAAATGGTATCAGTCCAATAACTAACCAAACTTGTAAAGACGTCTTACGTCACATGTACAGTGTCTGCGCTTTGGCAATAAACTACTTTTACTCCAGGGCCCTGAACCAATGAAGGCCATGGACGGGCATTAGGGAACTGCTTACCAAATGACTGCGATAATAAACCAGTGAACATCAACGTCTGGACACTTGGGTTTAGAGCGATAAAGTGCTAGGCACCAGTTAGAAGTACTCTAACCACTAGACACCAGGAACCATGACACTAAAAAGCTGAGTATCATTGACTTACATTACTCAATTAACATTAGAGCCTGTGGTGGGAAAACCATAGAAACACAAGACTAGAACTCCAAACTACTGAACTCCAAACTACTGAACTCCAGGGACTGAAGAATAAAACCACTGGACACCAGGACTGGAAAATGAAACCACTAGAGTCCAGGGATTGGGATTACCAAACCACGACTAGCAAGACTGGGAGTATAAATGACTTCCAAGCAGGGACTGGGAAATGTAACCACTGAACACCAGGACTAGTACATAAAACCACAAGAGACCGGAGACTAGAAGTCTAACTGCCCAGCAGGGTCTGGGGAACTAAACCACCTTATTCTAGGAAAAATAAACAAAACCATTAGTGACCACGAATGGAAGTCGGAATGACTGCAACAGGGACTGGGAAATTAAATTGCTCAACTCTAGGACTCGAAAAAAAACCTCTGGAGGCCAAATATGGGGAGTCTGACTGCCCGATGCCGAATGGGGAAGGAAACGACACCAGGACTGGTGAAAAAAAGCGTTTGGGACCCGTCCTACCGGCTCCAGATCTGGTGGCTGTCGGTTGTTTCTGACAATCTCCAGTAAATGCTAGAACAGATCAGATGTAGAACAGTTTACGTTTTTATAAAAAAGTATAAATAAACCCTTTTCCTATATTTCCCAGAAAATAAATCTAAGCAATTAAAAAGCCCGAACTATTGAAATACCACAATATCCCAGAAAGGATAAAGGCGGAAAGCGGGAATTGCATTCCAGTTCCCAAAGCCTTGAATAAAACGTGATCAAAAAGATTCCTTTCCCCCCAAAATGGTAGTAATAAAAACTACGGCTCAGCCCGGAAAACACAAGCCCCAATCGATGAAATAGTCCCGGGTCCCGGGACGCAGCAGCAGAAAGCAAGTTTTGTTTAAGGAAACATTTTATTAACTTTTTAAAAATAGAAAAACATTTAAAAACGAAAACATTTGGCATCGGTCTAATCGTACGGAGCCATAGAATGAAGTTCATGTGTCATTGTTACTGCACTGCGAATGCTGTAAATACTAAACCCACTAACGTGGGGGTAATTGTATTTTTGTTTTTTTAATTTCCCCCAACTTAAAAATTGTAAGAAATTTTTTCCTTACATTATATGGTACATTGAATGATACCATTAAAATACAAGGCCTCATATGGCTGCGCCAAAGGAAAAATGTAAAAGCTATGGCTCTCGGAAGGTGGGAACGAAAAAACAGGAATAAATAAATAAAAAACCTCTGGTCCAGAAGGGGTTAAAGATCTGGACACCAATTCTTAGATTTTAATTTTTTAGATGTAACGATTTAAAAAAGGTTTTATTTATTAACTTTTAATATTTTTTATTAGATTACTGTAATTAAAACATCCGTATTTTACTTACTTTTACTTGTTTTATATAGTCCCCACAAGGGATTTGAACTTGCGATGATTTTATTGCTGATAGGGTATAATGCAATACTACCTATTAAAGACGTGCTACAGGCCCCATGCATGTCTTTAATAGGCAAAAGATCATGGCAGCCCTGGGGGCTTTCATATGTGCAATTAGGATGTATACAATGGTTTAACCCTTTCATGAGGAAACTAGAACTAAGACTGAACTTAACAGGACACATTGACTGCTAAATAAAACCACTAGACACCAGGGACTAACACATCAAGTTACCAGGGACTGAGCCATCATGTTACCGGGGACTGAGGCATCACGTTACCAGGGACTGAGGCATCACGTTACCAGGGACTGAGGCATCACGTTACCAGGGACTGAGGCATCAAGTTACCAGGGACTGAGCCATCATTTTACCAGGGACTGAGTCATCACGTTACCAGGGACTGAGGCATCAAGTTACCAGGGACTGAGCCATCAAGTTACCAGGGACTGAGCCATCACGTTACCAGGGACTGAGGCATCAAGTTACCAGGGACTGAGCCATCACGTTACCAGGGACTGAGGCATCATGTTACCAGGGACTGAGGCATCACGTTACCAGGGACTGAGGCATCAAGTTACCAGGGACTGAGCCATCATTTTACCAGGGACTGAGTCATCACGTTACCAGGGACTGAGCCATCATTTTACCAGGGACTGAGTCATCACGTTACCAGGGACTGAGGCATCAAGTTACCAGGGACTGAGCCATCACGTTACCAGGGACTGAGGCATCAAGTTACCAGGGACTGAGCCATCACTTTACCAGGGACTGAGGCATCACATTACCAGGGACTGAGGCATCACGTTACCAGGGACTGAGGCATCACGTTACCAGGGACTGAGGCATCACGCTAGCAGGGACAGAGACATCAAGTTACCAGGGACTCTTCCATTATTTCTAGACTCGATAATTTTAGACTTTGAAACAATATAAAATAACAATATCGTGTAATTGCTCTACTTGCTAACATGGTACCAAACTTTTTTAGTTTTACCTAATGATATAAAAGTGACTCTACCTTCCCAGAATCTGGGTATATTCTTGATTCTCAGAGTTGATTTGTTGCTGTAAGTCACCACAGTGGCTCTGGTACCATTGCGCACCTCCATTTTTGTATTGGACAACACATTGACCAGGTACCACTTCACATCGGTGACATCACCCACCGAAGAGAACTCCAGGACTATATCGCTCCCGGGTACGACTGTTTTGGGTGATAAGGTTATTTTACCTGGAACTAAGTAAAAGAGAGGAAAGCACACCAATTATCAGATTACTTTGTGTTAGAGGTCTTGAAGATTGTTTGCGTCACCTACCTGTTTGTGTAAGCTCCTCGCAGTACACTGTGCTGTTTGCGTTTAGGTTAGGACACAAGCAGTAGGATTCAACGTCCAACGGGATGTAGCACGACGGGTGGGATTTGCACTGCTCCATGTTAAACTGGAATCCTTTCTGGCATTCGCACTGTATCCTCCGATCTCTCTTTGTGCATTCTAAGGTCAAGTTACAAAAAAATAACACATTGATCACTTCTGTGGTAGCAATGGGTGCAAAGCCAGCAAAAGGAACATCTTATACCCGCTGCCTAATCCCTAAAGCTACAATATGTTGACAGAAGTATTGGGACGCACATAGAAGGTGATGAAATTGGATTTTATTTACAATTTTCAATCCGGTGTTGGGTGCCTTTGGCCTCAGTGACCACAGTCACGCTCCACGGCCGCTTTCCACCAAATTCCCATAGGTGTGTAGAGGGGTTTGCCTCCATTCCTTGAGGAGAGCTTCACATAGTGATAGTACAAATGATTGGTGTGTTGGACATGCATGAATACAGCATTTTAGTTCACCCCAAACATGGCACATGGGATTGAGATCCAAGCGTTCTGCTCCCCGTATGACATGGTGCTCACTGTGTGTCGTATGACATGGTGCTCGATCATGTTGGTGGAGACACGGAGCCGCACCAGAGTATTACCACAGGATAGGGGATGCCACATTGTCCGGGATGTCTCTGTACCCATTGGTGGTGATGGTAGACTTCACTATACCAATGGCCCTCGTCCTTCCCACCACCAGACCCTGTTGTCAGCTCTACACCTGGTGACATTGCACCACCAAATTCCGCTGTCAGCTCTACACCTGGGGACATCCCCCCACCAAACTCCATTGTCAGCTTCACACTTAGTGACATCCCTCCACCAGAACCCGTTGTCAGCTCTACACCTGGTGACATCCCCCCACCAGACCCCATTGTCAGCTCTACACCTGGTGACATACCACCACCAGACTCCATTGTCAGCTTTACACTTGGTGACATCCTACCGCCAGACCCCGTTGTCAGCTCTACACCTGGTGACATCCCACCATCAGACTCCATTGTCAGCTTTACACTTGGTGACATCCCACCACTAGACCCCGTTGTCAGCTCTACACTTGGTGGCATCCCACCGCCAGACCCTGTTGTCAGCTCTACACCTGGTGACATCCCCCCACCAGACTCCGTTGTCAGCTCTACACATGGTGACACCCACCACCAGACCCCATTGTCAGCTCTACACCTGGTGACATTCCACCACCAGACCCTGTTGTCGGCTCTACACCTGGTGACATCCCACTCGCAGACCCATTGTCAGCTCTACACCTGGTGGCATCCCACCGTCAGACCCTGTTGTCAGCTCTACACCTGGTGACATCCCACCACCAGACCCTGTTGTCAGCTCTACACCTGGTGACATCCCACCACCAGACCCCATTGTCAGCTCTACACCTGGTGACATCCCCCCACCAGACCCCGTTGTCAGCTCTACACCAGGTGACATCCTTCCACCAGACCCCACTGTCAGCTCTACACCTGGTGACATCCCACCACCAGACCTCATTGTCAGCTCTACACCTCTGGTGACATCCCACCACCAGACCCCATTGTCACCTTTACACCTGGAGGTACTGACAGCACAGGATAAGTAGGGAGTCTGATACTTTTGTCAACATAGTGTACCTCTTCTCAGTACCTCACTGGATCACGGTCATCTTCTCCAACATCAATGAGCCATGACAAGAGCTAAACTTTCAATGGAGCTGTCACACACCAACTTCTTACCTTAAGTGTGGAGTGGGTGGTAAGCTGACGCTCAACATAAGCCCACCTGCCGATAACTGTTAGGGGAAGCTACTTTTATAAAACAGTCTACAGAAAACCAGTAAGACTCTGACCTGTGGTTGCCGCTATCCTGGTGATTTCAGGTGGGGAATTCGTATATGTAATATTTTCAGCTGTCAGAACTTGTTTCACAAGATACAGGTCACTGGCTTCTTCATTTAGAGGTATAACTTGTATATAGGCCGATCCATCTGCAGGAGTAATACCAGTCACGTGACTATATCAAGCTACTAACGACCACTTATGCGCTATATGTATGCATGTGTGTGGGTGCTTCTCATCACTCCGCCCCCTTGTGACATAATTGCAGGTCCTACAGCATATATAAAACGCAGAGCCTGACCGACAGAAGTACAACACAGTTGGGGTTCTTGGAAGGGGAGGACAAAAATAACAAAATGAGAATAGAACTAAGCTGTTATTATCTCAGAGACACAACTCAGAGCTCTGGTGAGCTGAAGGACCTCTGGTGACATCACTGCTGTGGGAGGAGCAATGCTGCAGTTTGGTAGAAAGTTATATATACTGGATAAGCCGACAGCAGCCACTATGACCTGTGATGACATTACGATCATGTGATCACCTTTGTGGGTGGAGTCAGGGATCACCTGACCAGGGGCTGATCACTGTATCCAGAAGTCTGCTCAGCTAGTGATGTCTGGAAATCAGCATGGATGTACCACAGCTGTGTGTGAATCAGGATGGATGTAGTAGAGCTGTGTGTGTGATGCGTGGGGATCATAATGGATGTACCATGCAGCACAGCTGTGTGGCACATTGCGCCACCAGGAACACTGGTACTATAATTTCCTAATAATTACTAGTGATGGTATATACATGACATAAGTGACATATATGGATGTTCACTGTTTTTTTAAGCGTTGCCCTAGAATAGTCTATAAACTACCAAGAGCAAAGTTTTTACTATTACTGTATGGGGGCAGGAAGGGAACAGTATAACTAAAGGGTCACTGAAGATTCACTATCACTGTGTGGTGCACTAAATAAATAACTTTTACCATCTGGGCCGCTGTCTGTCTGACACTATTTTGGGGGATAACTACATTTATGACACCTTTATTTCTGAAATACAATATTTGGGGGAGTTGCATTACAGCAGGGACAAAAATTAGTGAGTGTGGGGGATGAGTGGGGACAGTGCTGGAAGAGCAAAGATATCTGGGTAGTAAATCATGATTGTGGTTTGGATCGGATGGAGAAGAAAAGGGAAAGTAAATTTGTGGCTGGAATTTAATGCAGTATAATCACTTGTTCACTTGAAGCCGTGCCTCACCACAGAGTCTGCTTACACTGCCACACGCTTTATTTGCATAGTCACCACCACAAATATTTCCCAGAATGGACAGTTACGTTGCTTTGTATCTCTTCAGACATTAAATCCCTGGAGCATTTTATTAGTATGACATTCCTGATCTGAAGATGACTCACTGACTTCTATTGGAAAGAGTGTTAAGGGCAGGCTATGTGGCCTGTGCAGTGAAGGGGAGGAGGTGAGCTGTGACCATCACCTGTAGACCTCTGTGGGAGAGTGTTGCAGGCATCCTCTGTGACATGTACAGAGGTCACTGTGCAGTGAGGGAAAGGAGGTGAGCTTTGACATAAGCTACTGTGAATGGTGGATCCGGTGTTATTTATATATAGGTGTCATCTCTAAGTGTAATCCTGCCTGTGATGATAATAAGGTGACGGATGAGAAGATCTCTACAGAACAGGAAGTGTCAGACTATTATTGGGCTTAGTGGTCAGTATGCAGGGATGAGGAGGAGGTGAGCTGTGACATCTATTGTGAATGGTGGATCCTGTGTTATCTATGTATAGGTGTCACCTCTAATTATCACAGGCAGGATTATACTCTCAGTGTAATCCTGCTTGTGATAATAACGAGGTGACAGATGAGAAGTTCTCTACAGCACAGGAAGTGTCAGACTATTATTGGGCTTAGTGGTCAGTGTGCAGGGAGGGGAGGAGGTGAGCTGTGATATCACCTATTGTGAAGGGTGGATCCTGTGTTATCTATATATAGGTGTCACCTCTCAGTGTAATCCTGCCTGTGATGATAATAAGGTGACGGATGAGAAGATCTCTACAGAACAGGAAGTGTCAGACTAATGTTAAGCTTAGTGACCAGGGTACAAGTCTTCAGGATTATTTGTGGAATAAGTTGGCGCTATACAAAGATTATTATTTGTTAATATAGATTGTGACATCAAAAATTAGAAAAACATCACCAACATAAAAAAAAACTAAACTGTTTACCACAACTACCGTGTTTCCCTGAAAATAAGACAGTGTCTTATATTAATTTTTGTTCAAAAAGGTTTAACTTTTTTACATGTATAGCTGCCTGGACACTATTTAAATTGACTTTTTAAATTAACTGTTAGTAGGGCTTAATTTTGGAGTAGGGCTTATATTTCAAGCATCCTCAAAAAGCCTGAAAAATCATTTTGCATCCTCAAAAATTCTGGAAAATCATGCTAGGTCTTATTTTTCGGGTATGTCTTATTTTCAGGGAAACAGGGTAGTTGATTTGGCCTGTCAGGTACTTGATGCTGTTCGCACTGAATGCAGTACAAACTAGTGGCAGACACCCTGGTCCCAGCCGTCTCTCACTTTTGGGGCAAAGTTCTGAAGGTTTTGTACGCTTGCATATTTAAGTGGCGGCTTCCTGTGTAGGAGAGATGCGGCTCCCGTGGCGCCCAGTGAGACATTGGCCCCTCGTATCCTTGAGGTGCCCCTCATCCCGCTCACTGCCTCTGACTGACAGTTTTCACAGTATACAGTGTATAGCAAGACAAATGTCAATCATGGCAGGTGGCGGGGGCAAGTGGCACCCTAAATGCCAGCCTCGCTGGGTGCTGCCAGCTGACTATATAAGTGCACAAAAACTTTAGAACTGCCCCATAAGTGACCGCTGGAAATAGGGCGTCTGTCACTATTTTATGCTCCACTCTCTTAGATGACCCCTTAATTTGTCCTATCAGACACCAGTGATGTAATGGAGGGCTCTCCTGATTGGGCGCCCATATGTCCCCAGTCACACATCACCTACAGTGATCCAGCTAGTATTGGGGTTCTTACATATATTGCCTCCCGGGAATCGGCTGTATACCTGCGGTGCAGTAAGACATAATTCAGTTAATCACCTGAAGGTTTCCTTGCTGTCGTCTTGGGGGTTTCATCTGTGGCTTCTACCTGAAATATATATAAAAAAAATATATATATATAACTATGCAGGAAGAGGGAGGAGGTGAACTGTGATCATCACCTATTTACCTCCATGGGAGAGTGTTGTCAGCATGCTCTGTGACCTGTACAGGGAGGGGAGGAGGTGACCTGTGACATGAATGATTGATTCTATGTTATCTATACATAGGTGTCTCCTCTCAGTGTAATCCTGCCTGTGATGATAATGAGATGACTGATGTGAGGTTTTCTCTACAGAACAGGAAGTGTCAGACTATTATCTGGCTTAGTGGTCAGTGTGCAGGGAGGGGAGGAGGTGAGCTGTGGCATGAATGGTGGATCCTGTGTTATCTACATATAGGGGTCACCTCTCAGTGTAATCCTGCCTGTGATGATAGATGAGATGATGGATAAGATATTTTTTCTGCAGACAGGAAGTGTCACCCCAAGCAGGGTAAAATGGTGCGGCCTGGCAGTTGTAGTAGCATAGGATACCCAGTGTATCTCCATATTCTATAACTCCACATTATTCCCAGCGCTCAGCACTCGCAGCTCGGGGACTTTCCAGGTAAAGACTTTAATTTGCATCAACCGCAAAACAATTCAGTGACACCGGAGACGACTTGTAACCTCATGAACTGCGGCTCCTGTTTACTTTCCACATCACGTCCGTGGACACTGCACAGTCATTTGGATATGCAAAACTAGCAAATTAATGATCTTCATGTATCCAAAGTGTCTCCATGAATGGGCAGAACTACACTTTGGGCTGCATAAGCAGCTGCAATGGGGGCTTTGCAGAAGGGGTCCCGGCTAGGGGGAGCGAAGTGTATACAGATTATAGAGTTCTGAGCTCCCTCTAGTGGTGACTGCGGGTATTCAGAATTGTATCATGTGACGCTATGGTCATGTGGATCAGTGGATTTGAAGCTCTGGACTTTATAAAGAATTTTATATCCAGTTAGATGCAGAAAACTTAAATTATAGACACATTTTCCTGCTCCAACCACCTCTGGTACCCGCTGCACCACCCCAAACCAACAGAAACATTATGTGTTTGCCCCTACAAAAGCACATTGCAGCCTTTCTCATACGATGCATAAGAGTCTCTTTAGGGACCCCTCTCCTCTTATGTCTATGTGGCAATTCTGGGCTACAAAAATCAATTGTAGCTTTATAAGGGGTGAACCTTATAAGTGTCAGAGAGAGGTGGAAAACCCTATAAGTGAGAGAGAAGGAGTAAAACCTATAAGTGGGAGAGGGGGGTGGGGGGTGACCCCAATAAGTGAGAGAGGGGGGGTGAATCCTATAAGTGGGAGCGAGGGGAGGTGACCCCAATAAGTGAGAGAGAGGGGGTGAATCCTATAAGTGGGAGAGAGGGGAGGTGACCCCAATAAGTGAGAGAGAGAGAGAGAGAGAGGGAGAGAGGGAGAGAGGGAGAGAGGGAGAGAGAGGGAGAGAGAGGGAGAGAGGGGGAGAGAGGGAGAGAGAGAGAGAGAGGAGAGAGAGAGAGAGAGAGAGAGAGAGAGAGAGAGGGAGAGAGGGAGAGAGGGAGAGAGGGAGAGAGAGGGAGAGAGGGGGAGAGAGGGAGAGAGAGAGAGAGAGAGAGAGAGAGAGAGAGAGAGAGAGAGAGAGAGAGAGAGAGAGAGAGGAACCCTGTAAGTGAGAGGGGGGGGGGAACCCTGTAAGTGAGAGAGGGGGGGGGGAACCCTGTAAGTGAGAGAGGGGGGGGGAACCCTGTAAGTGAGAGAGGGGGGGGGGAACCCTGTAAGTGAGAGAGGGGGGGGGGAACCCTGTAAGTGAGAGAGGGGGGGGGGGGACCCTGTAAGTGAGAGAGGGGGGGGGGGAACCCTGTAAGTGAGAGAGGGGGGGGACCCTGTAAGTGAGAGAGAGAGGGGGGGAGGGAACCCTGTAAGTGAGAGAGAGAGGGGGGGGGGGGGAACCCTGTAAGTGAGAGAGAGAGAGAGAGAGAGAGAGGGGGGTGAACCCTATACATGAGAGAGGGGGGGGGGTGAACCCTATACATGAGAGAGAGGGAGTGAAACCTATAAGTGGGAGAGGGGGGGTGGGGGTGGGGTGACCCCAATAAGTGAGAGAGAGGGAGTGAATCCTATAAGTGGGAGAGAGGGAGGGGGGGGGGGTAACCCTAATAAGTGAGAGAGAGGGGGGTGAATCCTATAAGTGGGAGAGAGTGAGGGGGGGTAACCCTAATAAGTGAGAGAGAGGGGGGTGAATCCTATAAGTGGGAGAAAAAAGGAGTGAACCCTATAAGTAAGAGAAAGGGGGTGAACCCTATAAGTGAGAGAGAGGGAGTGAACCCTATAAGTGGGAGAGAGGGGGGGTGAACTCTATACATGAGAGAGAGAGAGAGGGGGTAAACCCTATAAGTGAGAGAGAGAGGGGGAAAACCCTGTAAGTGAGAGAGAGAGGCATGGACCCTATAAGTAAGTGAAAGGGGGCGAACCCCATAAGTGAGAGAGAGAGGGGTGAACCCTATACATGAGAGAGAGAGGGGGGTGAACCCCATAAGTGAGAGAGAGAGGGGTGAACCCTATACATGAGAGAGAGAGGGGGGTGAACCCCATAAGTGAGAGAGAGAGGGGGGTGAACCCCATAAGTGAGAGAGAGAGGGGTGAACCCTATACATGAGAGAGAGAGGGGGGTGAACCCCATAAGTGAGAGAGAGAGGGGGGGTGAACCCTCTAACTATCCGCATGCATCAGAGCAAGGTCAGCCTTAGCTACATGTGACCTGTGCAGTCAGGGCACCAGTCACCAGCTTGTAGGGGCACCAGGTTGATGTAGGCTTAAGGCGATCATCCCTTTTAGATCCACCCAGCTAAGCGATCTTCTTCCTCCATATAGCAGCGTCTTGTAGAGACGCTTCATGAATCCTTCGCTGCCTGGCTCTGTTTTCTTCCCTCTGATGTCCCGCTGTCAGCCCATCTGTGCCCCACTACTGCATTTGTTATAAGCTTGGTTCTGGTTCTGCATTTGTGTTATGTGTTTGGTTCTGGTATTGTATGTATCTATGTACAGAGGCTTGTTCTGGCACTGTATTTATGTTACAAGCTTTGTTCTGGAGATGCATTCATGTACTGAGCTTGGTTCTGGGTCTGTATCAAGGTTCTGAGCTTTTGTTCTGGTATTTCTATGCACTGAGGTTTGTTCTGGTGCTGTCTTTATGTTATGACTTTAGTTCTGGTTCTGTAATTATGTACTGAGCTTGTTTCTGCGGCTGTATGTGTGTAGTGAGCTGGGTTGTGGTGTTGTAGTTATGTTATGTACTTGGTGCTGGTATTGTATTTATGTACTGAGGTTGGTTCCAATGCTGTATTTATGTTATGTGTTTCTTTCTGTGGCAGTATTTGTGTTATGAGCTTGGTTCTGGTGCTGTATTTATCTACTTAGCTTTGTTCTGGTACACTACTGTTACGTCCGCTTGGCGCACAACAGCGCCACTCTTCAGAACGGACGCAAATGTGTCCATTTAAAACCCAAACACACACATAGAGTACTCACACGGACCAATTGAATCTCTCCAGGGGGAAGAATGGACAACAATCGGTAACTGATCAGGGAAAGAGGGGCACCCCTGCCTAAAAGCGGAGTCATCGCCTCGATAAAGGCAGCCCCACAGTCATCTTCTACTGACCTGACTCTCCCTGATCAGGGAGATGGAGAGATACACTCAGAACACGACACTGTTCACACACACACTGTATACAGAACAGGAAAGCACATACAGCATATGTCTGGCACCCTGCACAGACCGAACATACATCGCTGTTCACACCAACATGCAGTATAACACATACCACACGGCACAGGACTGCACAGACATACAACACAAGTCACTGTTCACACCAACGCTCAGTTAACCCCTACAAGGAAGCCACAGGTCTCAGATGCACAACCTTAACTACTTATTCACGGAGCTGTTCTGGTGTGGGTACGCTGCTATCTTGCTGTGCAGACTGCCTATCAGTGCGATATATATATATACACTATATGTTGTTTTTTTTCTTATGACAGAGGGGTGCCAAGAAACATGAGGTGCCCTCTAACCTACGGTGGGCGCTGCATGAGAGTGTGTCAGTGTGTGCCAACTACTGGACTGCAGAAGTTGGGAGTGGAGCTGCCCCTGCCTGCTGTACAGTGAGCTGCCCCTGCCTGCTGTACAGTGAGCTGCCCCTGCCTGCTGTACAGTGAGCTGCCCCTGCCTGCTGTACAGTGAGCTGCCCCTGCCTGCTGTACAGTGGGCTGCCTCTCCATGCTGCACAGACGCTTCATAGGTTCCTTTCACTCAGACAAAAAGCCAGAAAGCGTAAACTGCAGCTTCAACAGAAAAAGGGAAAAGGCACAGAAAGTTTGTGGGAGGGGGCATCGTGTGCCCACCCTGTCCAGTAGAGATAATGCAGTAGGGTTACCGGCAGTCCTATGTAACAGCGCAGATAAGTAGCTCATGGAGAGCATCTATATGGATGCAGCCACTTACCACGCTGTGCAGGGAGCAGATCAGCAGGATGACATGTAGCAGAGATCCTGACCGCTTCATCCTGGCCAGTGTGTGCGCCTGGCAGCAGAGAGTCAGTGTGAAGGACGGGGCGCGGAGATTCAGGAGGATTTGACTATCAGACACCTGGATGTAATGATGACAGGAAGGGATCAAGTATCTGCCAGGTGACAGGATCAGTGCCCAGTGGCACAATATTGTATCTGCCAGGTGACAGGATCGGCCCCCAGCGGCACAATATTGTATCTGCCAGGTGACAGGATCGGCCCCCAGCGGCACAATATTGTATCTGCCAGGTGACAGGATCGGTGCCCAGTGGCACAATATTGTATCTGCCAGGTGACAGGATCGGTGCCCAGTGGCACAATATTGTATCTGTCAGGTGACAGGATCGGCCCCCAGCGGCACAATATTGTATCTGCCAGGTGACAGGATCAGTGCCCAGTGGCACAATATTGTATCTGCCAGGTGACAGGATCGGTGCCCAGTGGCACAATATTGTATCTGCCAGGTGACAGGATCGGCCCCCAGTGGCACAATATTGTATCTGCCAGGTGACAGGATCAGTGCCCAGTGGCACAATATTGTATCTGCCAAGTGACAGGATCAGTGCCCAGTGGCACAATATTGTATCTGCCAGGTGACAGGATCGGCCCCCAGCGGCACAATATTGTATCTGCCAGGTGACAGGATCGGCCCCCAGCGGCACAATATTGTATCTGCCAGGTGACAGGATCGGCCCCCAGTGGCACAATATTGTATCTGCCAGGTGACAGGATCGGCCCCCAGCGGCACAATATTGTATCTGCCAGGTGACAGGATCAGTGCCCAGTGGCACAATATTGTATCTGCCAGGTGACAGGATCAGTGCCCAGCGGCACAATATTGTATCTGCCAGGTGACAGGATCGGCCCCCAGTGGCACAATATTGTATCTGCCAGGTGACAGGATCAGTGCCCAGCAGCACAATATTGTATCTGCCAGGTGACAGATTTCAGTGCCCAGTGGCACAATATTGTATCTGCCAGGTGACAGGATCAGTGCCCAGCGGCACAATATTGTATCTGCCAGGTGACAGGATCAGTGCCCAGTGGCACAATATTGTATCTGCCAGGTGACAGGATCAGTGCCCAGCGGCACAATATTGTATCTGCCAGGTGACAGGATCAGTGCCCAGTGGCACAATATTGTATCTGCCAGGTGACAGGATCAGTGCCCAGTGGCACAATATTGTATCTGCCAGGTGACAGGATCAGTGCCCAGCGGCACAATATTGTATCTGCCAGGTGACAGGATCAGTGCCCAGCGGCACAATATTGTATCTGCCAGGTGACAGGATCGGTGCCCAGTGGCACAATATTGTATCTGCCAGGTGACAGGATCGGCTCCCAGCGGCACAATATTGTATCTGCCAGGTGACAGGATCGGTGCCCAGTGGCACAATATTGTATCTGCCAGGTGACAGGATCGGCTCCCAGCGGCACAATATTGTATCTGCCAGGTGACAGGATCGGCCCCCAGCGGCACAATATTGTATCTGCCAGGTGACAGGATCGGTGCCCAGTGGCACAATATTGTATCTGCCAGGTGACAGGATCGGCTCCCAGCGGCACAATATTGTATCTGCCAGGTGACAGGATCGGCTCCCAGTGGCACAATATTGTATCTGCCAGGTGACAGGATCGGCCCCCAGCGGCACAATATTGTATCTGCCAGGTGACAGGATCGGTGCCCAGCGGCACAATATTGTATCTGCCAGGTGACAGGATCGGCTCCCAGCGGCACAATATTGTATCTGCCAGGTGACAGGATCGGTGCCCAGTGGCACAATATTGTATCTGCCAGGTGACAGGATCAGTGCCCAGCAGCACAATATTGTATCTGCCAGGTGACAGATTTCAGTGCCCAGCGGCACAATATTGTATCTGCCAGGTGACAGGATCAGTGCCCAGCGGCACAATATTGTATCTGCCAGGTGACATGATCAGTGCCCAGTGGCACAATATTGTATCTGCCAGGTGACAGGATCAGTGCCCAGCGGCACAATATTGTATCTGTCAGGTGACAGGATCAGTGCCCAGTGGCACAATATTGTATCTGCCAGGTGACAGGATCGGTGCCCAGCGGCACAATATTGTATCTGCCAGGTGACAGATTTCAGTGCCCAGCGGCACAATATTGTATCTGCCAGGTGACAGGATCAGTGCCCAGCGGCACAATATTGTATCTGCCAGGTGACAGGATCGGTGCCCAGTGGCACAATATTGTATCTGCCAGGTGACAGGATCGGCTCCCAGCGGCACAATATTGTATCTGCCAGGTGACAGGATCGGTGCCCAGTGGCACAATATTGTATCTGCCAGGTGACAGGATCGGCTCCCAGCGGCACAATATTGTATCTGCCAGGTGACAGGATCGGTGCCCAGTGGCACAATATTGTATCTGCCAGGTGACAGGATCGGCTCCCAGCGGCACAATATTGTATCTGCCAGGTGACAGGATCGGTGCCCAGTGGCACAATATTGTATCTGCCAGGTGACAGGATCGGCTCCCAGCGGCACAATATTGTATCTGCCAGGTGACAGGATCAGTGCCCAGTGGCACAATATTGTATCTGCCAGGTGACAGGATCAGTGCCCAGCGGCACAATATTGTATCTGTCAGGTGACAGGATCAGTGCCCAGTGGCACAATATTGTATCTGCCAGGTGACAGGATCGGTGCCCAGCGGCACAATATTGTATCTGCCAGGTGACAGGATCGGTGCCCAGTGGCACAATATTGTATCTGCCAGGTGACAGGATCGGCTCCCAGCGGCACAATATTGTATCTGCCAGGTGACAGGATCGGTGCCCAGTGGCACAATATTGTATCTGCCAGGTGACAGGATCGGCTCCCAGCGGCACAATATTGTATCTGCCAGGTGACAGGATCGGCTCCCAGCGGCACAATATTGTATCTGCCAGGTGACAGGATCGGCCCCCAGCGGCACAATATTGTATCTGCCAGGTGACAGGATCGGTGCCCAGTGGCACAATATTGTATCTGCCAGGTGACAGGATCGGCTCCCAGCGGCACAATATTGTATCTGCCAGGTGACAGGATCGGCTCCCAGCGGCACAATATTGTATCTGCCAGGTGACAGGATCGGCTCCCAGTGGCACAATATTGTATCTGCCAGGTGACAGGATCGGTGCCCAGTGGCACAATATTGTATCTGCCAGGTGACAGGATCGGCTCCCAGCGGCACAATATTGTATCTGCCAGGTGACAGGATCGGTGCCCAGTGGCACAATATTGTATCTGCCAGGTGACAGGATCGGCCCCCAGCGGCACAATATTGTATCTGCCAGGTGACAGGATCGGTGCCCAGTGGCACAATATTGTATCTGCCAGGTGACAGGATCGGTGCCCAGTGGCACAATATTGTATCTGCCAGGTGACAGGATCGGTGCCCAGTGGCACAATATTGTATCTGCCAGGTGACAGGATCGGTGCCCAGTGGCACAATATTGTATCTGCCAGGTGACAGGATCGGTGCCCAGTGGCACAATATTGTATCTGCCAGGTGACAGGATCGGCTCCCAGCGGCACAATATTGTATCTGCCAGGTGACAGGATCGGTGCCCAGTGGCACAATATTGTATCTGCCAGGTGACAGGATCGGTGCCCAGTGGCACAATATTGTATCTGCCAGAAGCAGAAAACATGTTACAATTACGACATGACAATTCTTTATTGCAGTAATCACGCCGATCAGATAACAAAGTTATCAGGTTATTTTTACCAAATGGTGAACGACGTAAAAACAAAAACCCAAAAAACAATGGCGGAATTTCTGTGAGTTTTTTCATCTCCCCCTCAAAAAAAGTTATAAAAGTTCATCATTTGCACCCTGTAGTGCGGTCATTAAAAAATAAAGCTTGTGCCTAAAAAACAAGCCCTCGTACGTCTGTCAGCCAGTTATGGATGATGAGAATCGCGCGGTCCTTAATCCCTTAACGTTCCAGGACCATCAGTTACATCATGGAGGTTCAGGGTTTGTACGGAGCGTGGGCAGTAATATCAGCGTGGGCAGTAATCGTGGCTGTTATCCCTTTCAATGCTGCAGTCAGTAGCATTTATATGCCCTGATCGGAGTTTGGGGATAGCAAATAGTTTCCCCGTGATGAGATGGCTTTCTGAAGGCGCTCAGCGCTGCCATTGCAGATTGCCTATTAAGTCATGCCTGTGGCGCAGCTTCATAGACTGCCTGTCAGATCGCGGTATAATGCAATAATCTTACTGCAGTAGCGATCAAAAAAGTTCAAGCCCCCTATGGGGACTAAAAAAAATAAATAAAAGAATTTGTTTTATTAATTGTTTAAAAATGTACATGGTATATGCATATGGTATCATTGCATCCACAAAAGTCTGATCTAGTCAAAGTCAAAGTAACGCATCTTTTATTACGCATGGTGAATGTCATCAGAAAATTAAATACACAATGCCAGAAATGTTTTTTGGGCACCTTATCACAAACTCCAGGACATCCTGCAAAAAAAACGAGCCCTCACTCAACTGAATTAATGGAAAAACAAAAAAGTCTGGTGGACAGAAGATAATTGGATTTCTTCCAAAGACATTTTCTTTTTCGTCCGCACCCTACGGACTCTTACAATAACGCTATCTTGTCACTTCTGCTTTGGTGTGTACTCCGTAGGAACCAGACCCCCGAAGATGGCGCAATTTCCTTTTTATTTCATTTTACTCCAGTTTTAAATGTCTTTTTGGACAAAATTTTCAGTACATTAAATAGTAACACTGAAAGATACAAGTCCCCCTGCCTAAAACAACGAGCCCCCCGACAGCGACGGCGAGGCGTAAATAACAGAGACAGGGAGGAAAAACTGAAAATGTAAATAAAAAGGAACTCATCATTAAGGCGTTAAGGCAAAATATAAGCTGGTCAGAACTGGATGCTGTATATCTTGGAGTTCAACACAAAAAAGATGCTGAATGGCAAATACTATTGTCCACCATAACGACATCCATGCAGAATGACATAAAATGATGTAGTATTAATATATTCAAAAAATTTAACATATCTCCTCAACTGTTCCCCAAAAACTCTGCCTGTGTGTCAGTCTTTACTGCAGATTTTTTATATTTGTATATCTAGTCCACCTAGTCCACAGACTGGCTGATTGGATAGATGTAACAAGAATTGTTGGTATGTTCAATTATAGAGGATCATATGGAAGAGAACATTTACCTGCCCCAACTACAATACTGTGAGTGTTTGTGACATTGTGTGACACAAACAGAGGAGTAGCTGCTGTGTAATCAGTAAATACAGCTGGACAAATCATTTCACTGATACCTGAAGAGTGCTCTACACAATGCAACCATGAGGGTGAATAAGCAAATCACATCTACATAAACAACATAGTAGAAGGAACATATTCTCCATGTACAAGAATATAACTACTATAATACTGCCCTCTATGTACAAGAATATAACTACTATAATACTGCCCCCTATGTACAAGAATATAACTACTATAATACTGCCCCCTATGTACAAGAATATAACTACTATAATACTGCCCCCTATGTACAAGAATATAACTACTATAATACTGCTCCCTATGTACAAGAATATAACTACTATCATACTGCCCCCTATGTACAAGAATATAACTACTATAATACTGCCCTCTATGTACAAGAATATAACTACTATAATACTGCCCTCTATGTACAAGAATATAACTACTATAATACTGCCCCCTATGTACAAGAATATACCGTAACTGCTATAATACTGCCTCCTATGTACAAGAATATAACAACTATAATACTGCCCCCTATGTACAAGAATATAACTACTATAATACTGCCTCCTATGTACAAGAATATAACTACTATAATACTGCCTCCTATGTACAAGAATATAACTACTATAATACTGCCCCCTATGTACAATAATATAACTACTATAATACTGCCTCCTATGTACAAGAATATAACTACCATAATACTGCCCCCTATGGACAAGAATATAACTACTATAATACTGCTCCCTATGTACAAGAATATAACTACTATAATACTGCCCCCAATGTACAAGAATATAACTACTATAATACTGCCCTCTATGTACAAGAATATAACTACTATAATACTGCCTCCTATGTACAATAATATAACTACTATAATACTGCCTCCTATGTACAAGAATATAACTACTATAATACTGCCTCCTATGTACAAGAATATAACTACTATAATACTGCCCACTATGGACAAGAATATAACTACTATAATACTGCCTCCTATGTACAATAATATAACTACTATAATACTGCTCCCTATGTACAAGAATATAACTACTATAATACTGCCCCCAATGTACAAGAATATAACTACTATAATACTGCCCCCTATGTACAAGAATATAACTACTATAATACTGCCCTCTATGTACAAGAATATAACTACTATAATACTGCTCCTATGTACAAGAATATAACTACTATAATACTGCCCCCTATGTACAAGAATATAACTACTATAATACTGTCCCCTATGTACAAGAATATAACTGCTATAATACTGCCTCCTATGTACAAGAATATAACTAGTATAATACTGCCCCCTATGTACAAGAATATAACTACTATAATACTGCCCCCTATGTACAAGAATACAGCTACTATAATACTGCTCCTATGTACAAGAATA
The DNA here is from genome assembly GCF_035609145.1 of Eleutherodactylus coqui. Lineage (NCBI taxonomy): Eukaryota > Metazoa > Chordata > Amphibia > Anura > Eleutherodactylidae > Eleutherodactylus > Eleutherodactylus coqui. The sequence goes on along the minus strand of NC_089837.1, from coordinate 19,190,593 downwards.
TAACTACTATAATACTGCCCCCTATGTACAAGAATAAAGCTACTATAATACTGCTCCCTATGTACAAGAATATAACTACTATAATACTGCCCCCTATGTATAAGAATATAACTACTATAATACTGCCCCCTATGCACAAGAATATAACTACTATAATACTGCCCCCTATGTACAAGAATATAACTACTATAATACTGCTCCCTGTGTATAAGAATATAAGTACTATAATACTGCTCCTATGTACAAGATATAACTACTATAATACTGCCCCCTAGGTACAAAAATAAAACTACTATAATACTGCCCCTATGTACAAGAATATAACTACTATAATACTGCCCCCTTTGAACAAGAATATAACTACTATAATATTGCTTCCTATGCACAAGAATATAACTACTATAATACTGCCCCCTATGTGCAATAAGATAACTACTATAATACTGCTCCCTATGTAAAAGAATATTACTACTATAATACTGCTCCTATGTACAAGAATACAACTACTATAATACTGCCTCCTACGTACAAGAATATAACTACTATAATACTGCCTCCTATGTACAAGAATATAACTACTATAATACTGTTCCTATGTACAAGAATATAACTACTAAAATACTGCTCCTATGTACAAGAATATAACTACTATAATACTGTCTCCTATGTACAAGAATATAACTACTATAATACTGCCTCCTATGTACAAGAATATAACTACTATAATACTGCTCCTATGTACAAGAATATAACTACTATAATACTGCCCCCTACGTACAAGAATATAACTACTATAATACTGCCCCTTTGTACAAGAATATAGCTAGTTTAATACTGCCTCCTATGTACAAGAATATAACTACTATAATACTGCTCCCTATGTACAAGAATATAACTACTTTAATACTGCCTCCTATGTACAAGAATATAACTACTATAATACTGCCACTATGTACAAGAATATAACTACTATAATACTGCCTCCTATGTACAAGAATAAAACTACTATAATACTGCCTCCTATGTACAAGAATAAAACTACTATAATACTGCCTCCTATGTACAAGAATATAACTACTATAATACTGCTCCTATGTAAAAGAATATAACTACTATAATACTGCCCCCTATGTACAAGAATATAACTACTATAATACTGCCCCCTATGTACAAGAATATAACTACTATAATACTGCTCCCTATGTACAAGAATATAACTACTAAAATACTGCCCTCTATGTACAAGAATATAACTACTATAATACTATCTCCTATGTACAAGAATATAACTACTATAATACTGCCCCCTATGTACAAGAATATAACTACTATAATACTGCCCCCTATGTGCAAGAATATAACTACTATAATACTGCCCCCTATGTGCAAGAATATAACTACTATAATACTGCCCCCTATGTGCAAGAATATAACTACTATAATACTGCTCCTATGTACAAGAATATAACTACTATAATACTTCCCCCTATGTACAAGAATATAACTACTATAATACTGCTCCTATGTACAAGAATATAACTACTATAATACTGCCCCCTATGTACAAGAATATAACTACTATAATACTGCTCCTATGTACAGGAAAATATAACTACTATCATACTGTCTCCTATGTACAAGAATATAACTACTATAATACTGCCTCCTATGTACAAGAATATAACTACTATAATACTGCCTCCTATGTACAAGAATATAACTACTATAATACTGCCCACTATGGACAAGAATATAACTACTATAATACTGCCTCCTATGTACAATAATATAACTACTATAATACTGCTCCCTATGTACAAGAATATAACTACTATAATACTGCCCCCAATGTACAAGAATATAACTACTATAATACTGCCCCCTATGTACAAGAATATAACTACTATAATACTGCCCTCTATGTACAAGAATATAACTACTATAATACTGCTCCTATGTACAAGAATATAACTACTATAATACTGCCCCCTATGTACAAGAATATAACTACTATAATACTGTCCCCTATGTACAAGAATATAACTGCTATAATACTGCCTCCTATGTACAAGAATATAACTAGTATAATACTGCCCCCTATGTACAAGAATATAACTACTATAATACTGCCCCCTATGTACAAGAATACAGCTACTATAATACTGCTCCTATGTACAAGAATATAACTACTATAATACTGCCCCCTATGTACAAGAATAAAGCTACTATAATACTGCTCCCTATGTACAAGAATATAACTACTATAATACTGCCCCCTATGTATAAGAATATAACTACTATAATACTGCCCCCTATGCACAAGAATATAACTACTATAATACTGCCCCCTATGTACAAGAATATAACTACTATAATACTGCTCCCTGTGTATAAGAATATAAGTACTATAATACTGCTCCTATGTACAAGATATAACTACTATAATACTGCCCCCTAGGTACAAAAATAAAACTACTATAATACTGCCCCTATGTACAAGAATATAACTACTATAATACTGCCCCCTTTGAACAAGAATATAACTACTATAATATTGCTTCCTATGCACAAGAATATAACTACTATAATACTGCCCCCTATGTGCAATAAGATAACTACTATAATACTGCTCCCTATGTAAAAGAATATTACTACTATAATACTGCTCCTATGTACAAGAATACAACTACTATAATACTGCCTCCTACGTACAAGAATATAACTACTATAATACTGCCTCCTATGTACAAGAATATAACTACTATAATACTGTTCCTATGTACAAGAATATAACTACTAAAATACTGCTCCTATGTACAAGAATATAACTACTATAATACTGTCTCCTATGTACAAGAATATAACTACTATAATACTGCCTCCTATGTACAAGAATATAACTACTATAATACTGCTCCTATGTACAAGAATATAACTACTATAATACTGCCCCCTACGTACAAGAATATAACTACTATAATACTGCCCCTTTGTACAAGAATATAGCTAGTTTAATACTGCCTCCTATGTACAAGAATATAACTACTATAATACTGCTCCCTATGTACAAGAATATAACTACTTTAATACTGCCTCCTATGTACAAGAATATAACTACTATAATACTGCCACTATGTACAAGAATATAACTACTATAATACTGCCTCCTATGTACAAGAATAAAACTACTATAATACTGCCTCCTATGTACAAGAATAAAACTACTATAATACTGCCTCCTATGTACAAGAATATAACTACTATAATACTGCTCCTATGTAAAAGAATATAACTACTATAATACTGCCCCCTATGTACAAGAATATAACTACTATAATACTGCCCCCTATGTACAAGAATATAACTACTATAATACTGCTCCCTATGTACAAGAATATAACTACTAAAATACTGCCCTCTATGTACAAGAATATAACTACTATAATTCTATCTCCTATGTACAAGAATATAACTACTATAATACTGCCCCCTATGTACAAGAATATAACTACTATAATACTGCCCCCTATGTGCAAGAATATAACTACTATAATACTGCCCCCTATGTGCAAGAATATAACTACTATAATACTGCCCCCTATGTGCAAGAATATAACTACTATAATACTGCTCCTATGTACAAGAATATAACTACTATAATACTTCCCCCTATGTACAAGAATATAACTACTATAATACTGCTCCTATGTACAAGAATATAACTACTATAATACTGCCCCCTATGTACAAGAATATAACTACTATAATACTGCTCCTATGTACAGGAAAATATAACTACTATCATACTGTCTCCTATGTACAAGAATATAACTACTATAATACTGCCTCCTATGTACAAGAATATAACTACTATAATACTGCTCCTATGTACAAGAATATAACTACAATAATACTGCCCCCTACGTACAAGAATATAACTACTATAATACTGCCCCTTTGTACAAGAAAATAGCTACTATAATACTGCCTCCTATGTACAAGAATATAACTACTATAATACTGCCCCCTATGGACAAGAATATAACTACTATAATACTGCTACGATGTACAAGAATATAACTACTTTAATACTGCCTCCTATGTACAAGAATATAACTACTATAATACTGCTACGATGTACAAGAATATAACTACTATAATACTGCCCCCTATGTACAAGAATAAAACTACTATAATACTGCCTCCTATGTACAAGAATATAACTACTATAATACTGCTCCTATGTACAAGAATATAACTGCTATAATACTGCCCCCTATGTACAAAAATATAGCTACTATAATACTGCCCCCTATGTACAAGAATATAACTACTATAATACTGCTCCCTATGTACAAGAATATAACTACTATAATACTGCCCCCTAGGTACAAGAATATAAGTACTATAATACTGCCTCCTATGTACAAGAATATAACTACTATAATACTGCCCCCTATGTGCAAGAATATAACTACTATAATACTGCCCCCTATGTACAAGAATATAACTACTATAATACTGCCTCCTATGTACAAGAATAAAACTACTATAATACTGCCTCCTATGTACAAGAATAAAACTACTATAATACTGCCTCCTATGTACAAGAATATAACTACTATAATACTGCTCCTATGTACAAGAATATAACTACTATAATACTGCCCCCTATGTACAAGAATATAACTACTATAATACTGCTCCCTATGTACAAGAATATAACTACCAAAATACTGCCCTCTATGTACAAGAATATAACTACTATAATACTATCTCCTATGTACAAGAATAAAACTACTATAATACTGCCCCCTATGTACAAGAATATAACTACTATAATACTGCCCCCTATGTGCAAGAATATAACTACTATAATACTGCCCCCTATGTGCAAGAATATAACTACTATAATACTGCCCCCTATGTGCAAGAATATAACTACTATAATACTGCTCCTATGTACAAGAATATAACTACTATAATACTGCCCCCTATGTACAAGAATATAACTACTATAATACTGCTCCTATGTACAAGAATATAACTACTATAATACTGCCCCCTATGTACAAGAATATAACTACTATAATACTGCTCCTATGTACAGGAAAATATAACTACTATCATACTGTCTCCTATGTACAAGAATATAACTACTATAATACTGCCTCCTATGTACAAGAATATAACTACTATAATACTGCTCCTATGTACAAGAATATAACTACTATAATACTGCCCCTACGTACAAGAATATAACTACTATAATACTGCCCCTTTGTACAAGAAAATAGCTACTATAATACTGCCTCCTATGTACAAGAATATAACTACTATAATACTGCTCCCTATGTACAAGAATATAACTACTATAATACTGCCCCTATGTACAAGAATATAACTACTATAATACTGCTCCTATGTACAAGAATATAACTACTATAATACTGCCCCCTATGTACAAGAATAAAACTACTATAATACTGCCTCCTATGTACAAGAATATAACTACTATAATACTGCTCCTATGTACAAGAATATAACTGCTATAATACTGCCCCCTATGTACAAAAATATAGCTACTATAATACTGCCCCCTATGTACAAGAATATAACTACTATAATACTGCTCCCTATGTACAAGAATATAACTACTATAATACTGCCCCCTAGGTACAAGAATATAAGTACTATAATACTGCCTCCTATGTACAAGAATATAACTACTATAATACTGCCCCCTATGTGCAAGAATATAACTACTATAATACTGCCCCCTATGTACAAGAATATAACTACTATAATACTGCTCCTATGTACAATAATATAACTACTATAATACTGCCCCCTATGTACAAGAATATAACTACTATAATACTGCTCCTGTGTAAAAGAATATAACTACTATCATACTGCCCCCTATGTACAAGAATATAACTACTATAATACTGCCCCCTATGTACAAGAATATAACTACTATAATACTGCTCGTATGTACAAGAATATAACTACTATAATACTGCCCCCTATGCACAAGAATATAACTACTATAATACTGCTCGTATGTACAAGAATATAACTACTATAATACTGCTCCTGTGTACAAGAATATAACAACTATAATACTGTGCCTATGTACAAGAATATAACTACTATAATACTGCCCCTATGTACAAGAATATAACTACTATAATACTGTTCCTATGTACAAGAATATAACTACTAAAATACTGCTCCTATGTACAAAAATATAACTACTGTAATACTGTCTCCTATGTACAAGAATATAACTACTATAATACTGCCTCCTATGTACAAGAATATAACTACTATAATACTGCTCCTATGTACAAGAATATAACTACTATAATCCTGCCCCCTACGTACAAGAATATAACTACTATAATACTGCCCCTTTGTACAAGAATATAGCTAGTATAATACTGCCTCCTATGTACAAGAATATAACTACTATAATACTGCTCCCTATGTACAAGAATATAACTACTTTAATACTGCCTCCTATGTACAAGAATATAACTACTATAATACTGCCACTATGTACAAGAATATAACTACTATAATACTGCCTCCTATGTACAAGAATAAAACTACTATAATACTGCCTCCTATGTACAAGATTAAAACTACTATAATACTGCCTCCTATGTACAAGAATATAACTACTATAATACTGCTCCTATGTACAAGAATATAACTACTATAATCCTGCCCCCTATGTACAAGAATATAACTACTATAATACTGCCCCCTATGTACAAGAATATAAGTACTATAATACTGCTCCCTATGTACAAGAATATAACTACTAAAATACTGCCCTCTATGTACAAGAATATAACTACTATAATACTGCCCCTTTGTACAAGAATATAGCTAGTATAATACTGCCTCCTATGTACAAGAATATAACTACTATAATACTGCTCCCTATGTACAAGAATATAACTACTTTAATACTGCCTCCTATGTACAAGAATATAACTACTATAATACTGCCACTATGTACAAGAATATAACTACTATAATACTGCCTCCTATGTACAAGAATAAAACTACTATAATACTGCCTCCTATGTACAAGAATAAAACTACTATAATACTGCCTCCTATGTACAAGAATATAACTACTATAATACTGCTCCTATGTAAAAGAATATAACTACTATAATACTGCCCCCTATGTACAAGAATATAACTACTATAATACTGCCCCCTATGTACAAGAATATAACTACTATAATACTGCTCCCTATGTACAAGAATATAACTACTAAAATACTGCCCTCTATGTACAAGAATATAACTACTATAATACTATCTCCTATGTACAAGAATATAACTACTATAATACTGCCCCCTATGTACAAGAATATAACTACTATAATACTGCCCCCTATGTGCAAGAATATAACTACTATAATACTGCCCCCTATGTGCAAGAATATAACTACTATAATACTGCCCCCTATGTGCAAGAATATAACTACTATAATACTGCTCCTATGTACAAGAATATAACTACTATAATACTTCCCCCTATGTACAAGAATATAACTACTATAATACTGCTCCTATGTACAAGAATATAACTACTATAATACTGCCCCCTATGTACAAGAATATAACTACTATAATACTGCTCCTATGTACAGGAAAATATAACTACTATCATACTGTCTCCTATGTACAAGAATATAACTACTATAATACTGCCTCCTATGTACAAGAATATAACTACTATAATACTGCTCCTATGTACAAGAATATAACTACAATAATACTGCCCCCTACGTACAAGAATATAACTACTATAATACTGCCCCTTTGTACAAGAAAATAGCTACTATAATACTGCCTCCTATGTACAAGAATGTAACTACTATAATACTGCTCCCTATGTACAAGAATATAACTACTTTAATACTGCCTCCTATGTACAAGAATATAACTACTATAATACTGCTACGATGTACAAGAATATAACTACTATAATACTGCCCCCTATGTACAAGAATAAAACTACTATAATACTGCCTCCTATGTACAAGAATATAACTACTATAATACTTCCCCCAATGTACAAGAATATAACTACTATAATACTGCTCCTATGTACAAGAATATAACTACTATAATACTGCTCCCTATGTACAAGAATATAACTACTTTAATACTGCCTCCTATGTACAAGAATATAACTACTATAATACTGCCACTATGTACAAGAATATAACTACTATAATACTGCCTCCTATGTACAAGAATAAAACTACTATAATACTGCCTCCTATGTACAAGATTAAAACTATTATAATACTGCCTCCTATGTACAAGAATATAACTACTATAATACTGCTCCTATGTACAAGAATATAACTACTATAATCCTGCCCCCTATGTACAAGAATATAACTACTATAATACTGCCCCCTATGTACAAGAATATAAGTACTATAATACTGCTCCCTATGTACAAGAATATAACTACTAAAATACTGCCCTCTATGTACAAGAATATAACTACTATAATACTGCCCCTTTGTACAAGAATATAGCTAGTATAATACTGCCTCCTATGTACAAGAATATAACTACTATAATACTGCTCCCTATGTACAAGAATATAACTACTTTAATACTGCCTCCTATGTACAAGAATATAGCTAGTATAATACTGCCCCCTATGCACAAGAATATAACTACTATAATACTGCTCGTATGTACAAGAATATAACTACTATAATACTGCTCCTGTGTACAAGAATATAACAACTATAATACTGTGCCTATGTACAAGAATATAACTACTATAATACTGCCCCTATGTACAAGAATATAACTACTATAATACTGTTCCTATGTACAAGAATATAACTACTAAAATACTGCTCCTATGTACAAAAATATAACTACTGTAATACTGTCTCCTATGTACAAGAATATAACTACTATAATACTGCCTCCTATGTACAAGAATATAACTACTATAATACTGCTCCTATGTACAAGAATATAACTACTATAATCCTGCCCCCTACGTACAAGAATATAACTACTATAATACTGCCCCTTTGTACAAGAATATAG